>NC_092360.1:12312688-12556951 GCF_030848805.1 Temnothorax longispinosus | reverse complement strand
ATTTTCATTGCATCAATATAAATTAATTACGATTTACATATCAATTATAAAAGATAATTTTCATTACAGTTGTAATTATTATATGTGAACACTATTATTGTACTTTTTATATAAAGGTCGTGTCTACGGGACGTTGCGCATACCTTGTCGTCGCGAGAGAGAGATAGTATCGTTGGTCATCGACTTTCCGACGAGATCGAATAGTCGAAGTGCAGTTTCAATGTCTGCCCGCATCGTTCCTTACTTTTCGTTTGCTCCACTACGGCGATGAACAGATACACGAGTGGCGACTTGCCGCGTAGAAAAAAAAGGAACCGCGCTACCTCTTTTACGATCGACCTTTGAGATCGGCCATTGCGGGCGAGTTCGAAAGGGATAGGGGTTGTGAGGGGGGAGGGAGGGAGGGAGGGAGGGAGGGAGAGAGAGAGAGAGAGAGAGAGATAGAGAGAGAGAGAGAGAGAGAGAGAGAGAGAGAGAGATGAAAGAGAGAGAGAGAGAGAGAGAGAGAGAGAGAGAGAGAGAGAGAGAGAGAGAGAGAGAGAGAGAAGGCTAGGGTGGATAAAGTAAACGTTGTTCGTAGAAACTTCAACTCAAGCGCGGCGTTTCTCGGCTGCTCGCTTTATCCTTTCCATCTTCCCTTTCCTGCTCTTCAACGAACTACTGAAAAATAAGATACGCAAACTTGTCTCTCTCCTTCCCACTTTTTATTTCTTTCTTTTTTTTTGGTCGGAAATCCAGCACGGATTGGTTCGGCATCGAGGCTTCCGCTCTATCAAATCGGTGGCGAACTTAATTGCTTGCTTATATCGGAAGAACATCACAAGCAAGAGAAACTCCAGTAGAAATTCATGGGTGAGTGTCGCTCTTCTCACTTTCTATCAAATTATTTTTAATAATAATGAAAAATTCAACAGTTATATATCATTTTAGCTATACATATTAGTTCGAAATATTTTCAAGCCGACACTTTAGAAGTTCTAAATATTTGAAATTGTTAAATGTTTTTTTTTAAGCCGAAATTGGTATTAATTTATATAATTGTTTGCCACCGCACCAATTTAATAATACCTTTAAGAAAATCATTCTTGAAATTTTATCATAGAAAGCGTTTTTCCTAAAATATCTGGAATATTATAATATATCATTTTGTGTAATAAAACGTAGAACGCCGACAAAAATAAGCAACATAGAGAATAGTTAAACAACGAGAACGATCAAGAGCCGCGGCTAAATTAATTTCCTCTGTAACATCCGTTTTCGTCTACGTCTAACAAGGAAAATTCCACGACGCCAGTTTAAGAAAAGATGGGAAAGATAAATGAATTTACTTATTTAAGCTTTAAGTAAATTGGACATCTCGTTAACCGTATGATTATTTGACGTTTAAACAGTTTTTCAGCTTCATTTTTTCCAATCGTTGAACGTTGACGTTTACAAACCAATTATATTAACTGAAATTAAATACGAATCTCTATTTATCACACGAAAAAACTTTGGTCTGGAAGAAATTTGAAAGTTATATACGACATAAACCTTGAGAAAAATTAAAATAAGAGAGGTGAATTAAAAAAAATTATAAGATGTAAAGAGGTAAATATTACGAAAATTGAAGAAGATAAAGAAAAAAAATAAAGAAATATAGAACATAAATTATAAAAATAAATAGATAAATTGATTAGTAAACACAGAGTTTAAGTAAGAATCAAGTTAAAATTTACATATAACACCTTTTTTAGAAGAGGAGTATATAATATGAATTAAAAAAAATAAGCATTTTGTTTCAAACGGACAATATACGAGTATCCGTGGAAAAATAGATTCCCTGTTATAGAAAAAAGTAAATTATTGGATAAATACCAAGTCTGAGAAAGTTGGTGCAATCCATTACTATTACGCTCGTAAACTGCGCGTACTCACGAGTGAAATACAGTCACTCAATACAGTCTAGTAACTAGATAAAAAAACAATCGGACCGGTAATCCCCCTCAGATAAAAACAATCGTTCTTCCATGGCTGATCCTCGGGAAGTCGCAGGAATGAAGGCGAGTAAATGTTTCTGCTGGAAATTTTACACGACTTCCTACTTCATGGATCCCATTTATGGGAGTTCCGGTGTTTCATTGTACTAAAACAGAATTTTGTATCCTCCCGCGGTTTGTATAAGCACTGGGAAAGGATTTTCTAACAGCATCGGCAAAGCCTACAAATTTAATAATGTGCAGAGCACGCGTTGTAACTATGCATTGTAACATTACGAAGATAACAAAAAAGATGGATTTTGAAACTGTATTGCGGATTTAATAGTAGCAAAAATTCCTACAAGGACTGGTTTAGAACAAGATTCTTTTGATTATAAGCGATTTAAAATAAAAGTAATGAGTTTGAGAAATATAAATTAATAATAATATACATTGATAGATAATAAAAAAATTAATAGTAAAATAAATTAATAGATAATAAAATTACTCCTTATTTAATTTTATTTTAATTTAAAAAAATTAATTAAATATTTACTTGCAAAATATTTAATAATTGAAAAATAGTTTTATAAAAATAGGAAATGACCAAGTAGCTTGACAAAAAAATTGAAAAGAAGATACTTTTGCCATCGTTAGATAACTAATCTGATTATGCGTAATATACGAATGAAATTTTATTTGTTGTAACCTTTTATTCCTTTTTTTTCATATAAGTATAAAACATAATTTATAGATAAAAATGTACAATCTTCCTTCGCGTGTTTTATAAAACTAACGCGTAGTTGAGATAAAAAAATTTTCACTTGCCTTGAAGCATTAATACGGGAATAATAATATGGCTTGAGGGGTTAAGCCACGCTTTGGTCAGCCGGCGCTTCGAGGCGAAAGGAAATCTTTGGTTGGTAAAATTTATGTTTCCTCTCGCGGAGAGTAAGCAAAAAGAATGCGCCCGCGGAGAAGGGGCAGAGGCAAGAAATTCCTAAAACGTTTACCTTTTATCCTTCTGCACCGGTGAAGCTTTAAAGAAAGCGCTCGATTATTCTTTTATCGTCGCATCGCGGAAATGTACAAAGGCGTGTTTTATTTCAGCTAATAAAAAGGAAACAGAAATGCCGACTGTGTGGGTGTATGCATGTGTATATGTCAGAACAGAATGTGACACATCCAAATATTAAACCGTTAAACTCGAAAGCGTTCCGTTTTCGCCATCTCCATTAATACGATAAAAGTTTAAAAACAGTGACCAACAAATTTACACATTGTAATTTCCACTAATCTTTATACTCTGATTAAAAAAATGTATATATATATATATGTATATAAAATTACTTTTTTACTAGCATCTATAGATTGTAAATAGATTACAGACTTATACTGAATTGCGCTACTTTTAATTCACAAGCAAACAGAAAATGTTTAATCAGTAAAAATGTTCTATTTATTTTCCTTCACTTTCTTTATTATAGCTCAAATTAATTTTTTATTTGCGTTATAAGCTGTAACCATTAGCTTATTAATGTAAGCTTTTATTACACACTCAGGGCTCTTTAATCTCCATCTTGATGACCGCAATTCAATCTTAATCATATATCGTGGTAGTTATCGCGGACGTCCATCGCTATTTCGATCCCTAACACAGGCAGATGCAGTCAAGAGTTGCGTTAATGGAGCTGACTGCAAATAAAGTGCCATATTTACGACGGTCACGAGTGCTCGGTGTTAATTTGCGCGCAACGATCCGCGCAATATGACCGTAATATCCGGACCGTGAGATGTTAATGCCTGGCGATCTTAATGACCGCGCGCAAGTACGAGGCGCATGCTGATTACAAGTCCGGAAGTATAATAGCAGATTGTTTTAGATCGGGAGTGTCCTAAGGCAATCAGGTGCACTCAATCGAATTCTCGCGCGATGCGTTAAGCTCGCGCTCGTGTCCAAGCGCGTTATCGATATCTTCATCCGCAGAGATGTACGCTCATCCCTTTATGACTCGCATCTGCATGAAACAACAAAAACAAAAATGACGTGCACCGTTCTTACGTTGTTTACCTCCCTGCTATTGCGACGTTGAAACGAGGTAATAATTCCTCCCTAACTATAGAACTTACGTGAGTTCCAGGTAATCGGATTAGTATAGAACAAATATCAATAATGTATTTAACTTCTATATTAGTGCTGTTATATTTTCAATTAGAAGTAAAGACATAAAATATTGCGATAATTTGAAGATATAATTGATGATTTGAATTCCAAATTAAACTAACTATAAAATTGCAACTATTGAAGGGACAATTTTATCATCTAACGTCTCATTTGCTCTTTACTTGTTGCGTTTTTTAACGTGATTCACAATAGAAGATATTTTTTAAATATAAAATATTTTTTAAATTATATTTTTATAAATAATAACAGATAAATCTAGTGCTCAACATAATTTGGAATTTAAATCTCTTTATAAGTCCATTTCATATCGTAGGTATATAATAAAAGGTAGATCGTTTCGGGCTAGTATAGCAAGAGATACTCTTTCGCACATTTCTAGATCAAAGACGCGATTCTTTTGAACATAGTATGATCTTGAATTACTTTCATTAGAGAGAGAAAGACAGCTATCAGGCTCTCGCGAAGAAAACTACGTTGAAACATTCTCTTATCTTCAGTATCGCCAATTATTCCCGTCACTTTAATTATTCTCAATTTTATTATCGGAAAGCGATGAAGGTGTGTAATACATAGTCTCGGGAACGGGCGACCCTTCCTGACAGATCCTTTGCATAATACCGTAACCACGAGACCGCTGTGGCGAAACTTCAGCGGTGACCTGATAAAAGTCCCCGACTGTAGTATTAGTTCGCGAGAACACGCGGTAGCTACGGTGAGAGGAAAAGGGTGGTTGTGGGCGCGCGCGCGGCGATAAGTCGCAGAAAACGAACTAATCAAGGCATTAATCTCCTTTACCAGGCGGGCGGACTCACCAGCGAGAGAAGTGAGAGGGTGAAAGAGGGGGGGGGGGCGGTGTGCACGTATATATGTATGTAAATGAATCTAATTCCTATTCTCGTCGGTGCCTTCGGTAGAAAATGGCGGCGTCGTAAAAATGTAAATCTTGCTTTGAATAATATTCTCCCCTCTCCTCTCCTTCTTCCGTATGGCCACCGGAAGTGGCGGTGTACGCGCGTGGAAAAGGAGAAGGGCGGAAGTGCGAAGGAGCGAAAGAGGAACGAAATAAAACATCACGTACGAGACAAGATAGAGAAAAGAGACGGACAGTACAAGGACGAGGCGAGGAAGGGGTGAGAAGTGGAGGGCGGCGGCGGCGGCGGTGGCGCGAAGTCGGGAGAAATAATGAAGGCGGGCGTGGGAGAGGCAGAGAGACGCGGAGCCGCATATAGGTCGAATAACGGGAAATGAGCTTTACTACGCGCCTTTTACATGTAAAAGAGAAGAGGAAACGGCTGTTATACCAAAGAGACAAGATAAATAATGCCGACGATGCGCGTTCTTCTTTGAAATCGAGTCAACGTGATTTATTGGTAATTCGATAATATCTCCGAGTCGCGAGGCATTAAAGCAGAAGTTTCCCTGTCTTCGCAGTATTCGAGAGATACATACATATGCCCTCACATTATAACGTAAGATTGAAATGTATCGACATGCAACGTCGCGAAGAAATTTTTCACGGCTTCGAGCTTTAGCGGCACTTATTTAGCGCAAGTCTTTCAACTTTTGCATCAAATTATTGATTCAATTTATGTAATTTAATTTATTTAATTAAATTCATTTAATTAAATAGATAATTTGACGCTTGACAATTTATCAATAACTCAACTTCCAAACGCATGTCTCTGTTAAATAATTAACCTATCATCAATTGCGCTTTTATTAAACAGAAAATGAAGGGAATACATGAGAATAAGTAAGTGTATGCGAGCTGTAAAAAGGAAGCAAACAGAACGCGAGAAGAAGTGGAGAGATAGTTCCGACAGGAGAGACAGGTTGCACCGGAAAGCACTTGGATACCCGCAGTGTGCCGTTAAGCATCGCGGGGTTCTCGCGTTAAGCTCAGTCCGCTTACACGGAGGGTGACTGTTTTAACGACGGCTTCTGTGTTTACGAAAGGCATTACTAATATCGTATAAAGGAAACGAGGATAAAAAGGAATGCGCGTGCGAGCGAGATTGCGAGCGCGGATCCAGCTCATAAAACGCGACGTAAAAGGAACGTCGGTAATGTTCGTAACGTTGAGCGAGGAAGAGTATGAAGAATCGCCAGAAACGATACACCGAGAAACGCGAAAGCCGAAGATTTCTTCTTGCCTGATATTGAATGTCGTAACATCGATCTTTGTCCCTTGTTGACCAATCTAGCGATAAGTATACGCGCGTATTATCTTCGTCCCTTCCGACGTTTCTTCGCGGAAAAGGTATAATCCTTTTTCTTGAATGCCGAGTCGATTTTGATCGCTACCCCGTCGCAAGCATTAATATACCGTGCGATTTGTAATCACGTTAGCGTAATGCCATCACGACGACAACGACGACGATGACGACGACACACGATGTTCGTTTTCTACAGTGACAGCATGACGGCAAACGTCGTAGTACAAAAGCGACCGCGAGACCATCAAGCACTGCGAGGTCTAAGCGAGATTCAGATGACACGTGAGCTATGAACGTCATCCATAATGCAGGCTTCGGTACTTCGTGGCGATGTCATCGCTAGCAGGGATATTTATTGGCACGACTAAGCCGCTACGCTCGCTAAATTTATAGCACATTCAAAATCTTTGGTTAATGGTGATGAGTCGCCATTATTCGTTCATGTCAAAAACCGCATATAGAGCGTTATATGTATATATAACACACCCGTCAGACAGACCCGAGCCGCCATGTCGCATCTCCGTATATCGGAAACATTTGTTCGAATGAATTCAAACAGCTTTACATAAAGCACGATATCAATTCAGGACTTCCATGCAAGAGGGATATGTAAGTCAAAAACACCATATCGAGAAAAATGATTTTTTAACAGTAACTGCCAAATTACTAAAATAAAAAGTTGTATAAAAATTTATTTTTTCTAAACCTTTTATAAACTTGTAATAAATAAAAATGTTTATTTTAACATATCGCAAAAAGGGCAAGGAAAAAACATTTTGTTTAATGTACTTATTATATCCCTATTGGAATAATAGTTTTGGGGAAAAAATGGAAATTTGCACATTTATTTCATTTCACATGTCACTTCAAAATAAAAATTTAATACAAAAAACCAGTTGCAATATGAATGTTATCTAAATATTCAGATCGTGGTGCTTATACATATATTAGCATTTTCATGGGCTTCTTCAGTCAAGGCCATGTAGAACTGGCGGTTATAATTTTTTCGGAGACGTTTCGTAAGTTTTCTCATATCCCTCTGTTTCTCTTTTGATATTTTACTTAGCTCTAGTTTACAATGGTCCAACTCGGAAATAGTCAAATAAAATACAAAAAAAGTTGAGGAAAAGGCTTTTGACAGACTTTTTGAATGTGTTTTTCGTTGCCCATCAAACCTTATTAAACTTATCTTCCTTTTGCGACAAAAAAATAAATAATAGGAATGTAAGTCGACTTACCGTGGAGGCCTTCAATTAGGTTTATTGCCTTTACGTCAACAGTTCATAATTCAATTGTAAGATATATGTAAGTCCTAAGGTAAACGAACACCTAAGCGTCATTTATGTTCAATAAAACATCTCTTCTTATCACTCTTGTTTCCTTGTTTTATACATTAATTTATTTCAAACTCCAAGACATAATGTAAACCCGCGTATCGCAAATAGACGACGAGATAAATTTATGCAACTGAAAATTGAACTAGAAGCGTTCGCTCTCTATATATATGTTTATTACGCAGCGTTCTGCAATTTCTCGGTTACCTTTACTTCATTTCCATCCATTGTCTCTTTCAACATTTATCATATATTTCTCCGCTGACAAGCTACTTATTTCCGCGAGGGTCTGGTTTTATACGAGACGCATCGGCGACGCGCCTCTTCTGTTTTTCGTCTCCTTTGTGCAATATTAGTGTCGTTTCTAGTCGACACAAAGCATAGGTGCAACGTGCAGCATGCGAGGCTTATCTGGTCCCCGGCGCAAACGCGCGATGTATGCAGCTGGAACGCTGCGCTACGTGCATGCCTAACTAACCCGTCGACATAACTTCCTCCCGAGGGAAACCTCCGTTTTTGCTCGCTTTAATCCCGGACTTTCTCGCTGTTACGCCGAACTCGTTCTAATTCACACTTTTATCGTTATCGCATTGTACTCGATTAAGCATAAGGTAACTATAATTTCCCGCGCGGGCAAAACAACACAAAGTATCCAGGACATCCGCGACTTTTAAAAAGATAATTTTACTTCCAAAAGAAGAACAGAACGCTTTGTATTTCTTTTTTACATTTATCAGAATAATTTTACCGAATTGTTATATCGGGATGGCAATTATTGGCCATTATAAATTATTAATGTCGGTTCAGATTTAAAAAGAATGTGACTATATGGAGAGATAAGAAGAGGACACACAAGGTTATTCGCAGGTGAATCTAGACCGCTATCAATTCAAATTATATATACGTATGCTTTCGTAATGTTATGCATCTTGAATTTTCACACCGTGGCGCAGCAAATTTATGTTAATTAATACTGTCGGCTAACCCAGTTTCGGATTAGACTTACAATATACTGCAACAGGAGTCACGTGTCTGGTGACATTTGTGAGTAGATCACAAGTTGAAGAGATAAGGTGGCGTAACGTGCATTTTTTGGTGAAAAGTCGATGCGCTTTTTTCCTCCTCCGATCTAATTATGTCTTATTCTTGTTACGTTTATTTTAGGATCGCACGTAATAACCGTCATGCTATTTATCTTATTCAACTTGGCGTTTCTCCGGAATATATCCCTTAACTCGAATTCTGCTTCTGTCGTTTCGGATAGTCATACCTTAATAGTTTGAGCCATCGCACGTCGGACCCTCGCTAATCGCGTATGAATTTCTTTCTAAGTCACGTGACTCTAATCTGCTTTCGTCCCTTACTTCTCCTTTCGTACTTGCCTGTCCCACTTTGTCGTTCCTTTTTTGTATCATGAAGCATAAGCACGAGGGCATTAATAATTGCGTAAACACGAGAGCATAGAGCAAACATATCGTGCGTGTGTGTATATGTCCGTGCACAGCTTAACTATCTCGTAACAGTGGATAAGCTACGGCTCGCAAAGCTCACGGCTTCCTCCTTCGGTCCGCAGCGCGAGTAAACATTTATTAACGTGCAATTAACGACAGTTACCGGTGTTATTTTTATTCCGTCCTGTACATAATGCATCTTTGGTCTAATAATACAGAAATCGCCAGCGGTACTAATTCGTTATTTAATAAATCAATGTTGAGGTTGAGGCTGAAGAGTGATAATTGGACAATTACTGTTTACAACGTGTATTATAGCTACAGGATGAATACTCACTAAAGCAATTTATTAATTAGTCGTAATGTAATACTGTTCAATAATGGTTATACCAATTGAAAATGTTCTTAAATGCTGATAAAAGAATACTTTCTATATTCAATCATATTTATCGAATTTAATGTCTTTCGATATGTTCCTTTTTTTCTCATTCACATTTTATGTGTAGCAACATATAATTAAAATATTTTTACACATAAAAGGTAAGTATTCCGTCACACTAGAAAGATAATCAAAACGGGACGTACCAGTACTTCAGAGATGTACAAGTTACATTTAGACATTAAAAAAATTGCACATATGTAGATTTATGAACTTAAAAATTAATATATGTATGAATTTTTATATAGCGCTCTAACATGTGTCGTCAGTTGGATGTCCTGGATATCCTCTTCGCTTCATTCCAGTTATCACAGAGATGATTTACGTAATGCATCACAAAGTAACAAGTAATTACGATGTACGACGTACGAAAAAGGAAGAGAAGGAAAAATTAAAAAAAAAATTGCAAAAGGAACGGAGATGTAACGAAGATCTAACGGAACGGCTGGTTTCGTGAGTATAAAAAATATAAAAAGAGGCTCTGCAGCGAGAAACACCGACCAGAGAGAAAGATACGGAGATACTGGGACAGAAAGAAATAGGAAGCGGTGCGGGTACAAAGAATTATGGAAAATGAAGATGCGTGCGCAAGAAAAATGAAAGGGATTAAAGAGTCCCGTCCTCTTTGGCGTACGATAAACTTTTCTGCGTAATTACATTAATTATTTCAACATGTTATTTCAACGAAACAAATATTGAAATGTCTGTTATGACATTTGATTACACTAGAGATAACGAAGCGTTGACCCTCCCTTTAAACGCAAGCATAATGCTGTTAAATATCATATTTACTATAACATTGGTATCGTTGAGCGTACAATCTTCAGTTGAATCTTCGCAAACTTAATTACAATTCGTGTGGTACGCGACATATTAATAACTCTATATCTCACTTTTATATGCGACTACGTGCAGAGTTAAGGGTGAATCCTCTCAAAGAACGTAACATATGAATTTCACATTTTAGTTACATATACGCGAGAGCAGAACGCATTCTAAGTTCATGTTTTAAAAATATTAATTATAATTTTACTTTAGATTTTTGATTAGGAGTATATACACGCATTAAGTTATAAAAATAGTAATAAGGTGATAAAAGCAATAATCAGAGGTTTCTTATTCCGAAAGATTATCAAAAACGTATGTATATACTTTGTATGTATATACGTATATCCTTTGAGAGAAAGTTTAAAAAAGTATTATATAATTTATATATCATATATTATATTATCTTTCAAATCCTAAATCGAGGAAATAAAATAACGGATGAATTAACGTCACTAACGATCTATTTTCTGCCGGAAAATAACAAATGTTCTGTGTCGTCGAGTGGACTTACGAAATTTTCTTTATTCACACACACATCCAAAGGAGATCGCATGAGCGCATACGCTCTAGAATAGTCTAGACTCTAGAATATAATAGGTACTCGCGTGAACGAGTTATATCAGTCCGATGTTTCCCGTAAACATACGGGAGCATAGAACGGGCTATAAGCCGTTGTGGATGGTGCTTAAAGCGGGCTGGTCCTCCCATGGGAGACGGCGTTTTATACATACCTAACTACCCTCCAGAATAACTTCTCGTAGCACGCCGCTTATCCTCTCACGCCGTTCCAGCCATCCTCCAGCCATTCTCCACGGTTTCCCGGTTTCTTCGATTTCTCGGCATTCTTCGCGGTTCGCAGTTTCCGCACTCGCCCGCATTCTATCCGGACTATCCCGTTGTTTTTGCTCCGGCTCGCCGGAGCGGCACGCCTTCCGCGCTGGATTTTCCGTCCGTCACAAAGTAATTCCACGTTGATGAATTTTTGCGCGTTTCGCGAGGATGCTGTTGCGAATATCATTAACGTATACGAGACAGTTGGCACATTTTCATAATTTTATTACTAGACAAATAATTTTCGGAAATATTTGACATCATTAAGTTGAAACGTATTATATATAAAGAAACTTCATATAATTTTTTAAATATATACCGTAGAAAGAAAAACTTTCACCAATCTCTATATCGTTTATATCTATATTACTTTTCACGTTTCGATTGTGCACAATAGAGGCTACACTTACTTTTAGACCAAATATCGTGATAACAAACATGTTATTTTTTCGAATTTTATTTAGCATAAATAGACCGAGATATTCTGTCTCAAATGACCTCGCGATCGATCCGCTAGTACCTTGCTACCTTGCCAAGAACACCGGCAGCGGGCATGACGCGCACTTTGTCAAAACGAGAGCATCGGATCCATTCAGCCATAGTGGATCTCATTTGACAGAATTATGCAGTCTATTGTTGCAGCCATGCAACGAAGCGTCTCGCACTGTCCAATCAGGCATGAATCATCCGGTTTCGGTTTCCTCGTGCATCTATTACCCACCGCTTGTCAGTCGACTAATTTGCTGGTTAGTTCATTCGCCGCAATTATGTCCGCGCGACCACGAATTTGTAACCGACCCGGCCACTTTGAGACCGGCGATACACAATGTATAACAATTTCTCAAAACAGGAAGCGCAAACAAGAAATGCATTTGTAATCTCGCTTCATTGATGCTGCGGCCCACTGCGTTGTACGCGCCTGACGAGATTAATTCCGATGTAATATAAATAAAGGCTGTGATTTTCATTAATGTGAAAAATGAACGCGGTGCAAGAGTGACAAATTGAAGATCGCACGTTTTCCTCTCGATATCCAACAAAGCATTCTTGTCGTTGTTTTGGATTTGTCCCTATCCCATAACGGTACAGGTTTAATCCTCTTTTCATCGAGTACGCGTGCAGCTGGCTTGGTTTCCATACTCCTATCACGAAAATGATTAACCTACCGGAGCGAACTCGACCGTCCAATGCAGCTTGGACATTGTTGCCGAGCTCAGTGAAAAGCTCGAGCCACACGGCGACCTGTTGGCGCGATCGTCTACTTAAACCACTTATATACGGCAACGTGCCCACCAGCGGGATGGCCATCGAGTAGACTCGAGCAGAAATAAAAGAGAGTCGATAGGCCCTCGAGACGCGTTCTCTGGTCCATCTCTCCGGGATTCTCATCCCCTCTCGCGCCCCTCCCTATCTGATCCAATTTCAGCTCGGCTCTCCTCGTATTGCCGGAAAGAAAAGACAAAAAAAAAAAAACGGCGACCGCCAAGCGCAGAGAAC
Source organism: Temnothorax longispinosus (assembly GCF_030848805.1). Lineage (NCBI taxonomy): Eukaryota > Metazoa > Arthropoda > Insecta > Hymenoptera > Formicidae > Temnothorax > Temnothorax longispinosus. The sequence goes on along the minus strand of NC_092360.1, from coordinate 12,544,212 downwards.
GAAGCACGACGACCAATGACCGCACGCGAAGAATCGTAATAACACCGTCGCTTGCGTTCACGTGGATGTCTTTCCTGATTTTCCAGATAGGAGGCTCGCAATTTGAGCATCGACACGGTATATAGCTTCGTCTCAAATTTCACGGAACTCGAATTTCAAATTTTTAGACCGCAAAAAGAAAGACATTTTGTTACGAGGCGAACTTTGTTTCTAATTAGGAGATTGAATGTCCTTATTATATACCGTAATCACAACTGCATGCTTTAATTAATTGTGTGTACGCAGTGTAATTGATGAATTGAAATTTAATACTATACTAGACTATTACGCGATAATACTGATATATTATATGCCGTGCAAAATTTATATTTCTCCAAAAATAGAACCGACAATTACATTTTGAAGATCGAGTTGAAGAAACAAAATGCATTTCTAAACGCAAGAAAAATTTAAGAAATCTAAAGGTCAAGGAAATAAAATTTCAAGAAAGAAATAAATGACATTAATGACGTTTGCAGGTAGTATATTACAAAGTTTCATCATTATATTATTCCAATATACAATCGATATCGGAGCGAATGCGGTTTCGGTCTCACGTTATTACATTAACAGATCAAACGTGACCGGTGAGGACAGATCGTTCAATCCGACGATCACGTTACCGCAAAAACGTGGAAAAATCGGCGAGAACTCACCGCGTTACTTCCGATGATCCGACGTGTCAGTTTAACGCGAATTTCGAAGCGGCAAACCGCGAAATCGGGTTTTCGAAACTATTCCGGTGAACGGCTCCGCCCGGTCTGCGTAAATCTGCGTTGAATCAGATATAATTGCATAATTGCAGTAAATTAGCGGGTGAATTACGCTACTTAACATTCGTTTGTTAATCAGTCGAACAAATCAGATAGCATGCATTAAACGCGAGGCATAAATTACTATCCTTTATTAATACAGAAGGTATGAAACAATTCTCTAACATACTCGAACGATTTCGTTTTATATTTCGTTTTTGTATCTTTTGAATTTATCAATATTGATATTATCATTGATACGCATGGAAAATGAAGTTTCACTGGAAGTTTCTGATAATTATTTTTATTAAGGATTTATATTTTTAGTAAAGAATTATTTTTAGTAGCGGATCTTTTTATTAATCTCAAATCAATTTGTTCTCTGTGAGGCTATCAGGAGATTAAAAGGATTATAATTTAGCTCGACTTTCATTTCGCAATTATATCTTTAAAGCTGAACTTCAAATTAAAGTTCTGTTAAAGTAATGAGATCCACTTGAAATGAACATAAAGAATAGGTATAGTTTCGTCATCAAATCTCAAGCTTGTATGCAGAAAACTTTTCATTTTCAATTATCAGTTACGATGCACACAATAGGCGTACCGATATTTTTCTTTGTAAAAAAAATAGTACGTCGTTGAAAAATAATGCGGTAAAAAAATCGGACATATCCTGTACAATCGTATTAGCTCTTCTTTAGATAGAAATTTCTGTTTACGGTGGTATATTTGTCACTGTCGTCAAGACTTTTGAAGATGAGTTATCTCGGAACTCGAGACGAAACACCCGTTGCTAATGCACTTTAAACGTTAATTTCATCAGTCGTACAACGGATAGAGATAATCGAGCATTCTGGTTAGAAGTTACTGGCGTTTTTACTTTATGGTCATTGTTCACGGCTTTGGACAGGTTCGGCAATTTTTCTCATTATATTTATCCTACCATCCCTTTCGATGCTCGCAGTTTCGCTTTTTACTCATCTCGCGCTCGCCCTTCATCCAGTCTATCTCGCCTTTATTATCCCCACCCCCTCAATCTACTAACTCTGCTATTTTTATTTTCCTTCCCTCGCACTCTCTGCACACGTCCTTTTCATACGATACCCTGCCAGATGTTCAAACGATCCCTTTCTCGCCTTATATATATACTCCGCACCTTTCTACAACCACGTCGCTCGTTCTCACATCTTATCTTCTAACTTCTGACTTTCTTTTGCCGTACCCTCACGTGGTGTTTATTTCAGTCGAGCCCTTTTACACGAAATTACATCTCGCGCGGAGAATTATACTCAATAAAACTACTTGGAAACGTTAGTATTACATTTCGTAATTTTCTTCATCGTCTCAAAATATTCTATTGCGCAAAGAGAACATCGTATTAGATTATTAAGTAATATAAAAATATTATTTCATATTTAAATATAGAAACTAGTAATGTTATTAAGCATATAGTGTAATTTGAAATTAATAACAACATTGATAAATAAGTAATGTCTTTTTTCATTTAAATTTAATTGGACACCACTATTTCTTATAGCTACTTTTTTATAAGACCTGGACAATATTAAAAATTGATATTTCAAGAAAATTCTTCCTACTGTATTTCGAAAGAAATAATTCATCTTAAGCTATTAAACGTAGACTAAACTGTCATGGGAGTGATTTATTATTTCATGTTATAATAAACTTACGAAAAACTCCAAAAGCAACCTTCCTCATCAATCGAAAGGGCTTTTTGTTATTACAGGATAACGGAAGACCCTACTACAGATCATACGACAGACGATTGCGAAGTTAGATTGGGAAATTCTGCCTCATTCATCACATTCTATGAATAATTCTAACGGATTGCCATCTTTTCGCCAAGGTTCTGAGAATGATACATATAGCATGGAAAACATTTACAAGTCAGAGATCTAGAAAATATACTAACTGATTTCGCGTCACTATTAAAACTGAATTTTGCAAAAAGTGTAATTAGGGTTTGAATATGTGGAGAAAAAAAAATCAAATACGCGATAAAACGTAACAAAGCCTATATTGTTAAATAAAATGACCTAATTTGGAGAACATATATGCCACGTTTTATTATAATAAAGAAGAGAGAAAAAGAGATAAATCAAATTTGGAAAGGAATTTATTATTAAAAGGGCCATTATTTTTTTTAGAATATTTTGTGTAACATCATGCATTATCGTCGCGATGAATGAAAAATGACGTAGCACTTTTTCCTTATATCGCGCGGCGATGTCGTTCCATTTAGAAAATTAATAATAACCATTAACTAGTAACGACATGCGACATGTGCATCGTAAGTTCGACACGCGCGAAATGCACGGCTTAAATGCACGTCAACGTGCTTGAACTCCATCGTACGGCGAGGTCGGCCGAGCGCATAATACCCGGCCCTTCGGTAATCGATCGTACTCGTTTCGGCTGCAAACGTAATTACGTCTGTCAAAGGAGATGCTTTCTATCTTTTGTGAAAGAGACTGTACACGCGGCTCGGGAAATAGAGAGAAAGATACTCTCCGGTCGAGAATCCCCGGGCACTTTGATGACCGATCGCTTTTCTCTCTCACTCTCCCTCTTTCTCGTGCTTTCAGTGCACGGACTTTCATTAGGTGGATCGGAATCTATTTCTTTCGCTCCCGATGCGGAAGCTTACCGGATATTTGACCGGGATAGCGATCACATATCACGGCGGACGAGGCAGCGGAAAGACGCGCATGTTTCTAAGTTTATCTAAATAGTTTATTTTAAAGGTTAAGTTAACAAAATCAGTTTCAAAAACCGATTTTTCGACAAAGTGTGTTAGAGTCGAAGTTCGAATTTATTGTATATCGCGAGATTCAAGTGAAAGTTCGATATCTTGACAAATCTAACATCGTGCGTAATTTCACGTTTATGCAATGGAAGAAAAACGAACAAAACATGTTTTTACTAATATTATTTTGTAAGCATAAAAAAATTTGCTACAAATAAACATTGTTTATTTTTATTAAAAATCTAATTCATAGTTTATAATGTTTATATCCATCACGGAGATCTTCAATATAGTTGTTATGCCATATTTCATGAATTTAATTTCAGTTAACTATCAATTTGCTAATTAAATCATCAATTATGATCTATCAAAATCTCGCGCTGATTAAAATAAGCTAATAACACAAAATCAATTTAACAGAATATTATAAAGCAATTAAAACGCCTTTAAATTTTTTATTAAATTTATAACGGTGCACTTCCTGAGATTTTCTGTTGACTTTTGTTGCAATATTAAATTAATTAACTAGTTTTCCCCCTTTATCTCTTTTTTTCAAAAAGATGTATATATAGCATATTTGAATAGTAGAAATATGTATACGTTAATCGTCAATCCCAATGTTAAATATTGAATCACATGAACAAAATTTCGAGGAAAATGGGAATAAAAGTACCATAAACATCTGTTTACATTCCAATAGAAATATTGTTTTGTATATAAATAGGAAATCGCAATAAATGCTACGTAAATAAAATATGTAAATAAAAAAGAATATCTGCTATACACATATGTATATTTGTAAAAACAAATATGTTGACGAAAATGTAATTGGCTTATATGGAAATTATTCACATTTGACTTATATATACGGTATTTATTTTGTAAATCACAATATATTAAATAATATATCTGTTTTAAATTTACAAATCTGATTTTATGAAATGCTTATTTATAACATTGCAACAAAACTATTGATGTAACGAAAATTTAATATATTTAAATAGTGAATATATTTTAAAATGTTTTAAGCTATTTTAAAATTGATCCCTCCACCTTTAAATACGTATACACACGCGATTAATTGAATACGTCAATCAATTGCGTAACAATATAAAAGATAACATTAATAAAGAATATTTCTTTAATCTACAATTAAAAAATAAGAAGGAAGATTCTCTACTATTGATGTCTGTTAAAAAAAAAGAAACAGTATACGAGTGATTAATATCTCGACTGGATCATCCTACAAACGAAATTGAATGTGACGAGTCATCGATGGGAATAATGCAAGGGGATCTCCATCGTTGTAAAGAGGAAGTGCGAAAATTTCATTGGCGTTGCGTTAATGGATTTCCACGTTTCTCCCGAGGGAAACACTTGGCCTTGATGACCCAATTAAAAGGCGGAATAACCAAGCATTATCGTTGAACTGATAATGTCAGATCGTAACGAGCGCGTGTAAGCGCTTTTCCACGCGTTGCCGCAATGGCGGCTACTAAAAAATCGTAACTGCACGATACGTGCGCATTGAATAAAACGGCTACACAGACAGGTGGCGTTTAATTAAAACTGTTTCCATTACGAGACGCTCGATGTACCGAAAGGTTATTTTCAATTGCATAATTAAGTGAATACCGTGAAACAACATAGTAAGCGATCGCGATTAACGCTTGTCAGGAGGTTTGTTTATCAGGTATTTAGTAGCGTTAGCGATTTTACGACTCGGTTCCTAGTAATTTATTATTAGAACGCGAGATACAATTTTCGATAATTTATCTCATCATGTGAGAAGAATACAATTATTTTCATTTGCAAAAATGTTTATAACATTAAATATATTACATATTATTACAGTTGAACATTTTTATATAATTAATTATTTTATTATGCAATAAAATATGACTCAATAAATATTATTCAATACTGTTTTTTTTTAATTTTATACACATATTTGCTAATATCTTTTTAGATCATATAAATACATATACATGTACATGTACATATAATACATTATATATAAAAAGGATTATATATATACATTATATTTATAATCTTCACAAAAACACAGATCTGCGAGATGTTTCGGTATGATTCTCATAGTGAATGACCTGTTTCATGAATTTGCTTTCTCTATGGCTCTAACGCTTCTTCGTTAATTTTCAATTTATGCCGCGCAGCCCGCAGCGGCATGAAATATTCCGCTTCTTATTTAACCGTGCACCGTACGTCAGAAGTATTTTAAACGATCGCTCATGAATAAAACAAATCGTCACATTTAAATTACCATGGCCAATAGGATCGCGCGCCATAAATTTTCATAAGCTCATCTTTATTAAACCTTTATTAAAGCAAGTGCTGCCGTTTGCAACAAAATGGTTTATTCCGGGTGTCTTTTTTTTTTACTAATAGTTGCGATAATAATTGTTTATTTATCATTTTATGTGTAATCCCAGAAGTGTTCGATCGTCATCACGTAACTCACGTCAATAAAATTATTTAATAAAAGCATAAATTATTTTCAAAAACAAAGGGATTATAATAATATGATTACTTTCTTTTTATTGTAATTAAAGAAATAAAATTAACTTTAAAGCCCAATAAAAGAAGCATAAAAAAAATTACAGCTGGGATTTACCTTATGTATAACTTCGCCGGATAATTTAATTTATCATATAACAATAAATAATGTTCAACAAATTTCTGGCGTGTAGGCGCTCCCGAATGAATCTCAACGGAGAAATTCTCCGACGTCGTTATTAATCGCCGCTTGACCATTTCCTGTCAGCTTGTTAATAATACCGGGAGTTTTTTTCGATCGAGATTGGCGACGACAAGGTTTTAAATTAATGTCAAGAAGAAGGTCACAGATTGGTGGGTTCCGCAAGATGGCACACGGCGGATCGTAGAATTCGACGATTACAAATTACGGGGCAAACTGCGACCACCGCACCGGCGGGCGGCTCCTACCCCCTCCCTCCTTGCCCCGGCTACGAAACCGCGCGTTCTAACGTAGGAAATTTATGGTCGTCCTCGTGAATTCAGCCGGCTGGCGTTACGAAAATCGAAGGTGTAATTTATACGGTCAACCATCATTTTCACTGAGCCCTGAAGCTTTAATGGCACCCCTCGGAATTCGTCGTCGTCGATGTCGACGTTGTCTGCCAACGTGCGTACGTCACGTCCGTCGTTGTTCTCGACGCGACGCTAATAATTAACGTTCGGACACGCATCGCGTGTCTCGGACATCATTCTCATACCGTTTAAGGTTGAATGATAACAATAATCACGAGTCGAGCGGTTAGCAATTAATATGTGGTGTTTAAATTTGCATTTTTCATCGATAATCCTTTCGGAAAGATCAGAAAAGTATTCGTAATAAATGCAGAACGCACGAGGGTGAAAATATTATTATTCCGAAACGCGGATTTCTTCTAAGCACGTTGTTACCGATGTATAAATAATTAGCAACTGATAATCGAAAAATCATCTGCGCGTACCTAGGTGCAATCGCGCGTGAAATCCGCTATTAACGTCGATTAATAATTCGTCGCGGTAAACGACAGAGATAATTAATAATTACGATTACATGAGGCATGATTGTGACAGTATGATAATACTTGTGTTGAACTAGTAATTAACGGATACGATACATCGATATATGAGGCAACGTAACACTTCGATAGACATAAGTATCGTTAATTACTGATATATAAAAATCGCGACCTAATACTGTTAAATTCGCAATGTCAAATTACACTCAATTTGAGTCATTTTTAATCATTCTTATAGGTCGATCGCTATTGCTCCTACTTAATATGATGTTGTTGATTTAACTAAACCAATGGAGATAAAATAATACTTTTGAGTTAAAGTAATAAATTTCGACACACATGGCAGTTAAAAATGACAAAATGTTATTTAACTCAAGGTATTGGTTCAAATTTCACCCTTTAATATTTAATATTTAAAAGTAGGGTAAACTCGGGGTAAGATGGCCATAGAGGAAAGATGTATGGTCAACCTATGTTCTTTCAATCTAACTTGCCATAAAATATTGAATGAACACGGGTTCGCCATCTTTCCTCTATGGCCATCTTATCCGAGTTTACCCAATGAATGTATGAGTAAAGGAATTTTTATTTCTTAGTGCATTCAATATTCTACGTTCCACTTACGTATTTCTCGATTACTCTACTGCTTATATGCTCCCCTCGAAATCGACTATTACGTTTGAGCTAGAGCTTTTGATTCTTGGAAAGTCCTGATTTCGTTCAATCCGTGGTCCTTAATTGCATGCACTCGACTATACGGTGGTTGGTATATAGGTACGCTCAAATCGATTATGATTGCGAGACACTCGCGCACCGCTTGATCTTTCCCTCAAACACCAAGATTCTCGTACACGGCTTGTGTTATACCTAATGCAAGAAGTTTCTCAATTTAGTTCGCATTGGAGTACATTGCGACTGCATTCGCTATTAAACGCACACGAAACTATAGTGATACGACTTGTGTGCGCGGTGTTTCGGGAAACGCAGAGATTTCAATTGCCGCCAAAAATAATGAACAATTTCTTCGTAGTGATTAATTAACCGTGAATATACCGCAACAATAATCACGTAACGATTATAGGAGATTCTTGCCTACGAAAGTGCACATTTTAATTGAGCACAACGATTCACACGCGTAGAGAGAATCGTTCAATAAGTAAACTAAAAAAATTTCATTTTATTCCAAGAGGTGACATGATTCATGAAAGATAAAATAATTTATAGCCCTGTGGTACTTTTCTCTAACACTGAATTACATTAAACGTAAAATAAATTAAATATTAAATTAAAAAAATTTTTGACATATCTGTGATCTCATAAAGATTCCAGTTATTTAATTCATATTTCATAAATTTTCGCATATTTAATATTTGTCAAATATAAGAAATTATAGAATTTTTACAGCGAAATTAATGAAAAATCGCACATCCACAATTAACAGAAGAATTTTACAGATACAAATGACTTTCACATAATTCTGAGCAATATCGACGTAAATGTGTCGATGTGAAAATTACGTTTTGTACTATCTACGAGTGCATTAAAAAAAAAAGAGAGAGAATCCCTTCGGCATTGTTCGCCGCGTTTTCGACGCCACATTTCCGCGCAAGCGAGGGAAGAGAGATCGTTGAATGCAGAAATTATTTCCGCCAAAATGTGCAGCGTTAAACGGACGTTTGCGCATATATCGAGCTATAGGCGAACGCAAAAAGATCTTCAGAAACACGCGTACACGATAAGCGCGGTATTTCAAAATGCGGTATATATGTGTGTGTGTGATAGGAGAACTTCCTCAATTTATTCCTCGGAGCTGCTGCGCGCGCGATCTGAATGTAACACGCTCTTGTTGAATGCAATCGTCGTGCAAAAGCAGTAAATCTCTCATCGCGAAAATCGTCGACAACGACGAGCACCAACGATAACAACCTTTTTCGAATTCAACAACCAATTATCTACCGAGTATTTAGAATTTCTAATTGTACATTTTACATCCTGTAAAAAGATCTGCTACCTTTTCAACCTGCAGCTGATAGACATCTAAAATTATTTAATGTTTATTTATTTATAGTTTTATAATTTTCTATATTAGAAATATATTATGAGCTGTTTTAAGCGGCAAATTTTTTAATTGTGTGAGAAAAAGAAATTATGTCTATTGGGAATGAAACTCTTACAATATATTCCCTCATATGGAATAAATTAAGACATAATACAGTAACATCGATAATTGTACATTTGCTAGTCTCTTTCATAGAGAAGGAGGAGTCGTACCGAATTAGTAATTAATCCTTCTCCATCAGGTTTGATAAGTATTCTATGTAACGCTAAATTTATGACGCTGTAATAAGTTGCTCGAGAAGTCGGTTGATATTTTAATTATTCTCGATAAGGATCGAACAAAAGTTCTTTGGCAATTCTATAAGTCATCGTGAATAGATTTATCACGGACCAGTCAAGGTGTTAGATCGCGAACACTTGACTTTTAAATAATCCGGTTAAGGATCAAGCAACGTCGCTTAGATTCTGTCGACTCACACTCTTCAGCTCGCAACGCAGTCGAGTGAATCGCCGTGCAGCCTCACTTATCGAGCGGCTCCGATGAGTCGCCGAAGGCGTCTAATTTATTCGCGTTTCGCGCTTACGATAATGGCTGTGCAATTATCGTCGGCTCGATGCGTCTAAGTTTTTTTTTAGTGGGCCACGCGTGTGCAGGCCACCCGCTATAACGTCGTCGTCAGGTCGGCGTTAATTCTCGTTAATTCCCCTAATTTCAATATGCCTCGCGTGTAACGCGAATTTTACGCGATGGCGATTAATTATGCATCCTTATCGCTCGTCGTTGGCCTGCAGCGCGTGTTACGTTCGAGAAGCGAGCGCGTATCGCGATGAATTATAGCGCTTGTCGCGTTGCACGACGAAACTGATTCGCATTGTTAGTTCTTTCCGCTCAAAGTCCGAAAGTGTCCGCACTATAGCTGTAGCACTCGTTAATTAGGATTATAGTGGTCGTGATTTATATTGTATAGAATCCCAAGGCATAATAAAACGATTTTTTATCTTGGAGTCATGGATTCTTGTATCAACTTATATAGGGCCGATTTTTTTCTCGACGGAAATGCCGAGAGAAGATTACATATCAAATGTTCAACATTAAAGAACATTTAACAAATATTCAACATTAAATATCTTGGTATCTGACTTTGAAATTATTTTATTATAAAACTTGCTTAAAATTAAATAAAAAATATATTTTCATTATCTGTTTGCACATTTCTTAACGTTTAAAAAGCTTTTGAGAAAGAGAGAAAGATATATAATTTTGAAAAGATTGTTTACATTATAGTCATATCAAGGTCTAGTCTTATTTGAATGACATTCGAATTTCTCGTTATCGCGCAGTTGCTTTTACTCTCAAATCACGCAACCACAATTCAACGTCATGCTACATTTATGCCTTTAACATGTCAAGCTTTTGGAAGATACGGAGGGCAAGATCCCTGAGAAGTCACAGAGGGGATTTTTTTTATCTCCAATTATTCTGTCGCGCGTGCATGTGCACCGTGGATATACACGCCGATTCGGCCAATGGGCGATGTTTGCTTATCGCGGAGGGACGTAAATTAAGGAACTGGCGGCCATAAATCACACAACTAGAACGGACTGTATCGCCGTCAGAATATCAAAACGCGTCGGAAGGCTCGACACGACGAATATAGAGTTGGAATAACTTAGCGAACGCCAAGGAAAAAATCGCGCTTTAATCGCGTTCGTTCGTCGCGAGCTTTAATAACGCACTCTGCGGCTCCTAGAGTAACATTTATCTAGAGCCCCCATTTTTTTTCCTCTTTCCATGTTGTGCCGCGACGTTACGATTATACGAGTTTTCCAAGAAAACTGTACACGCCCAGCAGAAGCTCGTTTCTTCGGAAATTTACATACTTCTTTTCCTTGGATAAAGGATAATCCTTAAGCTTAGTTAGCCATTTAATATTAAAAATTACAGCTGCAGAAATGAAAAGCATATAATGAGTATTCATTTTAACAAAACATTTAACAAATGCGTTTATTTCGATCTAAAATTGAAATTAGTGTAGCTCTTAATTAATATATCGGTTCAAATAAATAAAAATACCAAAAATTTAAAATTATTAATTTTGAGTTCCAATTAGATCAATTTCTTGTAATATCCATGTTGTAAGAATATATAAATGTTAAATTTATAAAGATACATAGTATATCAAAGTTCACGAAATAGCAATTTGCCTCAATCATGGCTTTATTCAAAAGAACATTTATTTAAACATTTATTAGAACATTTCAGTTGTAAGGAAATGAGCTCGATACGTATAACGGAGCCCAATTAGCATGGTAAACGCTTTAATTTCGAAAGCTCGTAGTAGCATCGTTTCGAAAATTGCACTAGTCGACTGCTGAGGAAATACTCCATTTTTACGTGATTCGAATTTCGGAGTTTTCCGTCCGTTAATCTTCACAAAGTTTATACCAAGAGAAACTTCCAATTAACTCTACGACGTTTACGATCGGCGGTTACGATTGATCATTCTAATAGTTAATTCGAATTCCGTGAAACGTGGCTATAAACGTGATTTCGGGGCGCATTTCAACGATTTATCGCATTCCTTATGTATACGTGTCGTAGGATACGCGTTTGTCGCGCGTTTCTTTATTCTTCTTTTGATCAAAACTTAACGAGGAAACCGGAAACCTCGTAGCGGTTTTATTTATTTAATAGTTACGTTTAGAAATTCCGCACGGTCACGTCGCCGAAATTCAAAGTCTCGATCTCGCCGCGAAACGATCGAGATTGTACTTTGATGTGTTTCCTCTTACGTGCCTCGAATTGTATTTCGTACACGCAGCCATTCTCGTTTCGTGTCTTCGCGACGTTTGTTAGAGAAATTATAATTTGTCTTATAAGATAATCACCTGAATTACGGGCTCCGGAAAATGGATTTTCACAGCAAACTTACCTAAAACACACAAAAAGCGTATTCATTAGTAACAGTATTCGTGAATCATATAAATAATTTAACTTTTAAAAGCCCATTTTTGATGTTGGGAAAAATTTTAGCTGTATAATTATATATAGCTATAGTTTCTGTATATACGGATACCTTTATTTTAATATAACAGATAACAAATTCACTATTTTCTAGCTGTATATTTTTAAAATAATACATTACTTTACTTGAAATAAAACATGTTTACATTCATGTCTTGAAAAGAAGAAGAGGCAGAGTAGAGAGAAATGTACAAAGAACAGGTAAAATGGAAAAAAAACAGAAGAGACCTAGTCCTATTATATTATCCTATTAGTGACTATTCTCTCGATAATTTAGATTGCGGTTCAATGATGTTTATATTTTACTTCTTATTGCGCACGCAGAAGATAGGGTGCGACCAGTAGCGAGACTTGAGAGAGCTTCAAAAGAATATCTCTTTGGGAAACTTATTTCGTAACTTGGAGTTCTAAAACCTTTTACTCTCTCGACGAGAAATGTGTATATATATATATATATATATATATATATATATATATATATATATTTTAGTAATAAAAAATTCTACATTTTAAAACTTCTTTTAAGATAAAGTTCTATGTGAATAGCTTTGATAACACTATTCTGTTACTTATTGGTACTTTTCAAGCTTGGTTCGCTAAAATCCTTCAACTTTAGTGGCAACAACTTTAACATTATAGTTATGGTAATCTCGCTCATTAAGCTCCCTGTTAAATTCTGGCTAAGAAGGAACCAAGTATAAATTGCATAAAATATAGAGAGCTGCTAGACATCGATCGAACGTAATATCCTGTATATTATTCATTGTGTCGAATTGATACTTCAAAAAAGAAAAGATTGACAATTTTTTCATTCGATATGGAGAGATAAAATCAGCTTTACAATTAAATCGAGCTATCTTTGACACTTGATGCTACTGACGTAATCGAATTTTTTAAATTTAAAACAAATTGTCATGCGAAAGCCGCCTATCATAAAAATGACGTATTGACTATCATACTGTTCAATTGTTATTAAATTCATATGTTTTATTGTTAGTAATATCCTGCTTTGCAGTACTTGCATATTTAAAATTTTCTAATGTTTCATAAAAAGTATTTTATCTTTTATATTAAGCATGCATTAAGGATCGAAATAAACGAATAGTAAATATTCTTTGTAAAATTTAGAGTTAATTTTTATTAATTCGCTATTTGTGAATTAATCTTCATAAACAAAAATAAGAAATAAAATATTACACGCTTAAATAATTAAAAGTCTTCTGTTTCAATATAATTTTAACTAAACAAAAAGTTAAATAAAATTTGAAACATTAAAAAAATTGTTTTTTTTTTCAACAAATTTGTTATTCTGAATTTTATAAGGAACAACATATAATGTGTATTCTCTTTTTAATTCCAAAATATTCCCGCATACAGTTGTATAGTGTTATAATTTTATAATTCTTCATACTGACTGCTAGATTTAAATATATAGAAAAAATTGCAATCTTTCTATGCATGGTAACTTCTGCTTAGAATTGTCTACGTTATTAGTGCCGTTTAATTAAATGCGATGTGAAACTTCCGTAATGGCGTGTTGGCGGTACTATATGTACGATATTGAAGATCGGTCAACCATAACGAAGCTCTGGTGCCTTGCTAGAGGCTGTGTCGGCTAGACGGCTGGAGATATTTTCAAAATCACGAGAATTAGCAAATAGATTAAATGTAGAGATTTTTTAGATTATAGTCTATAGCTATATAATACTAACTTTATTAAAAAAATTATTTAATCATTTGCTTTATTATAAATTGCTCCTGTAAGTATTTTTCTAAAATAGTGTAAAATCACTTACTGCAAATAAATAATTAATTAGAAAATAAAAGAATGTCTTAGAAGCATATAATTGTAATCATTTCTTAGGCTTTACAAATAAAACTAAAGACGAAGACATTCCATGTTAAATCGAATGTTTTGAAATTTTGGTTTTAATTAACGCAAAGTTGACTTTCCGATTAGTATCGCTCAAGTCCATCGTGAAAACACCGTCTGTGGCGAATTTCGCGGGAACTCGATATGCACGCTAAGCCACTTAATAAATTCATGTCTATATATATATGTATATATATCACATAGGGATCGACGAACCGGAGAGTCTAAATCTCTGACGACTTCGCGTGCTGAATGCGTGCGAGATTGTTCTCATGAAATGATGATGAAAAATATTTAAACATTTTTAACATTCTGCGTTCGTGAACGTTGTTCGCGTAACGACATTGCGCGACAATGATAACAATAACCGAGAAACGCGTTATTATTTTACATAAAGTACAATAATTTATTTATGTATTGAATGTAACAAAAAGATTTTATTCATACAGAGCAATAAAAAAATCCTATTTAATTTGAAATAATAATGTGTGAGCTGTGTAACATGCCTATTAATCATATTAAGCATGAAAAGAATTCATTACGTACTAATTAGTTTACGTACTCGGCAGAATGTTTAAACGTGTGCTTAAATGTCTATCCAGATTTCTAATTTATTTTTATAACACGAAGCTTGCCAAACTACGAACTTTTGAATTTTTCAAATTATTGGCTTTTTCCTCTTTTTTAGATTTATAAAAACCACGCTTTGTGTGTGTAACAAATAAGCATTAATCTAGAAAGAATACATAAATTTAACGAGCGTGCACGAAAAATACTCGCATAAAATCGTATTGACCACGAGTATCAAGCCGGTGATCGCTTCCCGAATACGAACAATCCGGTTTTTTGGTCGCGTTTGCGCGAATAACGACGATACAAACAAGAGAGAGTGAGAGAGAGAGAGAGAGCTCTAATCGTGGCCAATTAAAAAGAGTCCCGCTAATGGAACGACCGTTTATACCGCACTTCGCTGACGCGGCGGTATTAGGTATGCCATTCGGTCCGATATTTATCGAGGATTTGGCGTTCTCGTTTTGTGCTTCTCCTAACGAAAGGAGGGGCATTCTCCGCTTGTTGTTTTACGAGCGTGATCGCTGTTCGATCAGGAAAATGCTGTTCTGCCATTACAACAAGCAACATTTTTCAATCTTTCCTTTTTTTCCCATGAAATACAATTGGATCGTTTGTTTCCAAAGAGCAACACATATTGGAAACTAAATTTTAAAGAAAGCAAGAGAAATCTGTTTATTTGGAGAAATATGCTAAAAATTTTATACGCCGTTTCCTCCCTAAAATTTGTAAAACCATAATTTATCTCGAATGCGATTATTACATGTATGTGATTATCTATATGTAGCATTTATTTTACACGTGTGCAAAATGCTCATATTAATTTAATTTCATAATTGTGACGAGTTTTTTAAATTACAACAGATTAACTTGGATTATTTTTTAATCTCTGTATTTAAAACAAAAATAACAGATATACTTAACGCATGTGATTTTAAAAAATTCTGCTTTTTTATAAAACAATTTGAGATAAAATATTGATCGATTTACAAATATAATGCAAAAATTAAAGTCAACGATAAAACAAAATTATTATTCAATAATAAATAAAACAGAACCTATAACTAATTATAAAATTATTACTGCAAATATAAAGTATATAGATATGTATATGGATAACACTATATAAAATAGGCGAAAAATTATATTTTTTAGGCTCAAACGAGACTTGCTAAAAGCAGGTAAGTGTTTAGCAGGTAAGTGCTTAACAAGCTTTAACGTTTGAAATTTTGGCGTAATAATGTATTTCTATATGCAATTTAAAAGTGTCATTACATTATTCTCGATTTTATTTTTTATCATGTAAAACTTTATTTAATGTTTGAAATTTTGGCGTAATAATGTATTTCTATATGCAATTTAAAAGTGTCATAACATTATTCTCGATTTTATTTTTTATCATGTAAAACTTTATTTAATGCACAATGTTAATAAATCAATTGCAATACGTTTCAATATGCATTGTCGATTAATAAAATTGAGTATTACGGAAAAATAACTATAGCTGAACGGAAAAAGACAAAAATAGATTTGAAATATGTGTTGAACTTCCGATAAAAATATCTTGTTTTCTTTCTGCAGGAAAAACTGTTATCCAGTATACATAATATTGAAACTATATATATACGTATTTTTATTCAATATTATTTCCTAGTGTTGACAAATTTGTGAATTGGCGATATTGATAAATGATATCGAATAAAACAAATTCATTTTAATTCCCAACAAAGACACTGGCTTTAATAATTACTTATGTAATCTGATTTTGATGGACGCTAAAATCAATAATTGTTTTCAAAGTAGGTAATGCTCTTTTATGACCTTTTAATTTTCTTTGATTTTAAAGTTAAACTCTACTTGCAGTAAATTCTTCAATCAATATTTAAAACACCGTTTAATAAGAAAACGATGTGTTTTTGGTTAATTATTTGTAAAGGACAGAAGTACGATGGAACCGGCCATTTTGTTGTTGCGACTCTGCAGCATGTCGTATTGCCAAAAGCTCTAATTGTAAGCTGGATGCGCAATTCTCGTTTTATCTGTCTAATTAAATTTACCGACGGTATATGCGGGATTTCCAAACGACACGACAGTCCGATATTTCCTCATTTCATTCTCCAGTGCATTTCGTTGCCGCGCTCCACAGGTGCAGCTAGCGGAGCGTAGCAACTACCTACCCTTCGACCGTCGCGCTTTACCACGATCATCCTTTCGATTCTAATCGCGTGCGATTATGCGTTTGCGTACATGTGAGTTACACACGCGACGAATCGCACGAATGGCAAAATCGAATTATCCCGAATCCCCGGCCAGTTCTGTTCGACCAGCGAAACACAGCATCGGACAAATAGGGTAAGCTAAGGTATTCTGGTGATATAGGAAATTCGCTGACGATCTTTCGTTAGACGATTATCACCGAATTCCGCCTATTAATATAAAGTTTAACAAAGTTACTACATAAAATTATATGTTGATTTAATATATCGCCAAATTATTTAAATTTAATGTTATATATATATTTAATTTCTAATTAAAATACTAAATATCATATTTCTAGTATATTTTAATAATATATTTTTATTATATACACCGTTCTACCGTACGGTTAATTTGATAATACAATTTTTATAGTATAAATATTTTTTGCTCTTTTATCTATATATATACACACATATTCTGTAGTGTTAATTTTTTATTTTTATTATAATAGAATGTCAATTTTTAACGCGTTTTTATCTTCATATTCTAGATGTTAAATTTTACAAACTATAATTTATATTTTTCAGGTTATTATTAAAAAGACAATTTCTGAAATTCATTCTACGAATTATCTTTTTTGAATCATAGAGTATAATATTGGTTTTCTGACTTACTACGTTACTTTCAGGAATTTATTGTAACTTGAAAAATCACGAACATTTTGTAAAAACTAAAGCGTAATCTTGTAAGAGAATAATGTCACCTTAACGTGCAATACATGATTATTAAAAGACGTTTACTTTATAAAACACGTTCCGTGAAAACTATGTAACTTTTGTAATGTGACATTTCATATTCAGTGTTCGTTTATCGATAGAATCACCGTTAGACTAGGAGATTAGTTTGAACAAACCGACGATTAGCGTCGGTTCGAAGCGAGCCGGCACGACTTACACGTACTAAATAAAGGTGTAAGCCGGTGTAATTGAGTCCGCCGCCGGAAATACGGCGCTAGCACTTGTTACTCCGCAGGTAGAAACCGTGTTCCTGGTTTCTAATTAAGCCCCTCGTAATAGCACGGAGCGTCCACTCGGCCGGCGGCCGCAAAATCGTCCGCGCGATCGCTTTTTGCCACGCGTAAATTTATGGATGTTGACTTTACCTAGCGCACGGCAATGCACGATAATTGATACGGGGGATCTAACGATCGCTGCTTACGATCGCGCTACGCGAGATGCCTTGATACATTTCTCTATTTTTGTTTCCTTTTAGACAAGGTCGGGAGGAGTGGTATAAGTATTGCGTTTCGCAAAAATGTAGCCATGTTAAAAAAAAAAAAAAATACATGTGTCGCATGTGTGTGTGCTCCGTATAGCAATCAAATTAAATTGTATTTTTATGAAGCACAACCGGCGATATACGAGTCAAACCGGTTTGCATCGAAATTGGAAATAAGCGTCCAAAGCAAATTTATACGAGACACGCCTTTCGTTTAAAATATTCGCCTGCCTTTTTATTAATATATCGGATGAATACACATAATAAATATGTATTCGTATTCGTTATTAATAAAATCAATCGTGAACAAAGTATGTTGACTAGCATATGAATTGTTGGATCTTCGTCGCGCTGTACTGCTATTGTTACTCGATTATAATCAATAATTTTACTTTACGAATCATGTTACTTTACGCGTATTCAATCAGAATTGTGGTTGCCGTTGTGAATTTTAATTTCCAGTATTCGATATACCTATTTAATACTCGACGTTTTCTCACTTCGTCAACAACACCGACTTCGTTATTTTGATTTCGAGATAGATTTTATCACGTATTTCCCTATAATCGCCTTAACTAGTTAAAGAGGTGGAGAAATGCGCTGTCTCTTTCTTTTATGCCTTTGCCAAGTTTCAAGCACATGCTAACTCTTGGATAACTATTTCTATCGGATTCCGAAATTGTCGGATTAATCGGACGGACGTGTCGGAAGTGCATTTCTGGAGAAGCACGCAGCAATAGTGCCGGCATTCGTTTGGCGGTCTCGCACGGATGCAACTATTCCGAACTATCGGTCGAAACTGTCAATTTGCACGGAAGAGTCAGTCCATGGTCGAAACGCAGTCCTGCAGTGGCGAATAAATAACGTTTGACGGAAGCACGTTGCAGAATCCGCGCGGTACATTCATTGTAGGCATGTAAAGGCTAATGCATCTAACAAAATCATTCATCAGGATTTTGTTACTCGTAGAGCATTTAAATTAAACATTGCTGCGGGAGAAATACGTACAAATAAATGGTGCACAATACAGAAAATAAGAATGAAATTGAAAAAATAAAGAAATCTGTTGATATATTTAGTTTAATAAAATAAATAAATTGAGAGAGAGAGAGAGAGAGAGAGAGAGAGAGAGAGAGAGAGAGAGAATTTCAAAAGGTAGCGAAAGTACGAAGTTCTTATATATCTAAAGAGCAAAAAAGCAAGCTAATATTTGAAATTATTGAACGACAAACTCTTGGTAACTGTTTACCGAAGAAAATAACCCTAATAAGAAGAAATAGTCAAAAACATCCTAGTGGGTTGTTACAAGTTATAATTATATGGACAATTTTTTAGTAATTGTAATTGTTATCACGCTTTTTTAAAATTCTTTTTAGATTGAAGAAGAATCTAAGTTTGTATTTTTTCACATTTTTTTACATTTTTAATACAACCTTTAATAAAAACTAAACTATTACTTTAATATTTTTATTATAAAGACACTTATACAGTTATCGTTGATAATTTATAAATATTTACAACTGTATGTTCTTAAGTATAGTTCTAAGTAAGTTAGTAACCGTTGCATATATAAGTGCTGTATTACGGTTTTGTAATAACAATGTGAAAAAAAATAACAATGTGACGAAGTGCTCCATTAGGAAAATAATAAAAATAAAATATTTTATTTCGAAATACGTTTCGCGTGCGGCGATATCGCTTGATCCCTGCGGTCTCATATTTGAATAGCTTAAGAAAATCCTTTATGAGATATGTACTTAGGACTTCCGTTTCAGATAGGATATTTCACTGTCCGGCACAAAAGCGCGTAAAAAAAGCAGGAAAAGAGTGGCGCGGTGGAAAGATCTACCACGCGAGGAGTGAAATTAACTCCGTCGATCCAGATTGAAAAAGTACCTATAATCGTAAGAGGTTTTTTCGCGTTACTAAGGACGGGGAGAAGTCGACAAATGGAGGGGAAGAATGTAGAAGAAAATAAAGCCCGAGACAAATGGTGCTCCTTGTGCGTCAGTTGCGGAGAACGTCCGCGCCTTATAAATCGACGCATCGACACCCGTTACATCGGAAAAAAACTAAAGATGGCAGGCTTTCTTTCTTCGGAAAAAAAAACACGTAACTATAAATCTTGCTATAATGACGCTGAACCAGTCTCACTGTCGATATATGACGAATTTTTTGCTATTATTTCCATTATTTTTCTTTCTTGTTTCTTTTTATTGCGCGCAATTTTTGGAAATTGTATCGGACTGGTAACAATTAACAACCAAACTGTTGGTCAAAATTAAATTGTTGAAATTGGAACGGCTTGTTTAATATCCCTCATATAACTGATGTAACATCATAGTCTTGTGTGAAATCATAACAAAGTCGTTAGTTTAATTGAACACACGTGTTCCACAGATCGGATCGTTATAATTTTATTTACGCTATTGATTTCACCGAAACGGATGTGTTATTTCGTGGCAAACAATTACATACCATACTCGTCGCTTTACTCTCTCCTCCCCTCTCCTTCTCTCGCCCTTTCTCCCCCTCTCTCTCTTGGAAAAGATAAGGGATGATAGAGAAGGAAAAAACTTTCAGCACTTGGAAAAATTCTCGCCTATCCAAAACCGAGATTAACTCGGGAAATGCAGCTGCAGCTAGAAAGGAGTTTCTCGCCGCAGAGCTTTTCTCTTTGCGCTGCTAGATAAAGAAGACAATGAGAAAGAGGGAGAGAAAGAGTGTGCGGAGAAAAAAAAGGCAATGTGGTGTGTTTCAGTTGTGAAAACGCTTGCTCCTCATAAATCTTCCTCTCTCCTCTCTCCCTCCCCCCACCCCTTCACGTTACTCTCTCGAATCATCCTTCATGTTCTAAAATAAAATTAATCTCGCTGTCTATCCAACAAGAATGTCGTCATGACATTTTTTCAATAAAATAATCGGAAGAATAAAGCATTTCTCATAGAATTTAATGAAACGTTTGTTCGAAGAACCTCCAATTTTTGTAACAAAATTACAAGTTGTGGACTAAAAATAGAAACTTGTCTTCGGAAACGAAACATTTATGTGTTCGATTTATATCAATTTCGCGATTAAACTGTAATAATATTTTCAAAAGTTATGTAAATACTATAAATTCAGATAAGTCATGTTGCAAAATGACATAAATCTTTCAGCAGTCTGATAATCGAAAAGATTAATTCCGCGTGCAATAATTCCGCGTTTGTGACGCGTATGTAGCTTATTGTTAGCAATACCTTTTTCTACATACTGTGACAAAATTTAGAATATAGTCTGATAGAGAGAAGGGAGAGGGAGGGGGAGAGAAAGAGAGCGCGCTGGCAAAAAATGCTCGAAATGGATGCGCGGGATACAGTCAACACAATTTTCTACGTGCGTCAGTTGCAAAAAACGCTTGTATGTCACGTATCACCTGACTTCATAGTCGGAACAATTCATGAAAATTAAAATTAAACCAAACCGTTGAAGACCATGGGAGAAAATCCTTTCGATCGCACGGCACATTTCCGGGATGAAAATATTCAAGTGCCGACAATGACGCGATTTATATGCAGCTGCAGTCGAAAAGCGGCTGCTCGAAACAAACCGCATTGCTCTAATATAAAAGAATTTTTGTAAAATAGTAGAAGTATGATAGAAATTGTAGCTCCTTTATAGTTTTTTTTTTTTAGACAAAATAGATAATAGATCTATTAGCGTTTAATTTTTTAAGTTAATTCTTAGCCGTCATTTTATTCTATATGTTGTCAAGTTAAGGAAAAGCGATATTGCACTTAATAAATATAAGTGCTGGCTATAGGATATCTGGATAAGTATGATATTAAGCATGTAAAATCTAATACATGTAGAGAAATGACATGTACGATGTTGTTAATAAAAAGGAAGTAGAGAAGAAAGAAGCCAATCCTTCTGTATTGGATTATCTTAAAAACTGGCCATTCATCACAAATTGCTTTGGCCAAACTACTCTCCCAATGGAAACGAAATTAATGTTTGGAACTTGACTTGATGAAAAAGATCTTATAATCTTAAGAGCTTTCTTGCCATCACATTTGAGAAAGGAATACAAAACGCAGATGGAGAGAACATAACAAACAAACGATATTTATGCACATATGAGAAAAACAGAAAGAAGCGTGTAGAGAGAGAGAGAAAAAGAGAGAGAGAGAGAATTTATAAAATTAAAAAAATCAAATATTTGCTATAAATTGAACATTTAAAAAAAATTACATTAAAAGTCAAAACGGCCAAAAGAAAAAAAGAAGAGGACAAACGGATAGAAATAAAAGAAAAAGAGTAAGCTTGAAATTGATGGAGGTGCGAGATCGATATGTAGATAAATAGGTATACATAGGCAGATGAATAGATAGGTTGATTGATGGATGGATATGTGTTTTATATTGTTCTGAATAACCGCCCGTTAATACAAATACATATGTGTATGTGTAAAAATAAAAATATTAAAAGGCCAAGCTATACATAATGTTATCGAGTCAACCAACAAAATAAACAAAGTAATAGCCAACTACATTTTTCATCAAAATCCAAGAAAATAAAAAATATATCCTACGTGTTTTTGATTTTAAAACATGTTAATGTAAGATACATATATTTATTCTTACATATATATTTATGTTGACGATAAAAACATAATAAAAATAAAACAATCGGTGTAAATGATTAAAAGAAAAATTGAATAAGGAAAGAATGTGTAATCGAAAAGCACGTATGTAAAACAAGCCTCCTCGCATCAAACTAATTGCAAGTAAGGTCATGCTCTTTACGAATGGTCCACGAATGGTCTACCATTGACATCCGAGCACCATCAATTATGATCCCATCTCTTTGCAACCTAACTGGCGCTATTGCCGCGCTGCGCTCGCCATAAACTTTTCCTTCCGTTTCCAGCCAACGTTCTCTGCGCTTGTGTTCGATGGAGCTTTTCATTCACAATGGGAGTAACAGAACTATAGAAAGGAAGAGCAATCGGGACAAAAAGAGCGACGTCCCTTCGGTCATTTGGCGCATATGGTTTTTCTCTAACTCGCCAGTTTTCGAACCTGTCAATACGCGATTTCAACTGCGCGGTGCTCTTCGGAATTCTAATCCGATAATTAAATAAACTTCATTAAAGTCGCGAACTACAATGCGCTAACCGTGAAGGAACAACACTGTGTGTACACTGTCGAGAAACACGCGATAAATTAAGTTTAAAGTGAAATTTAATTTGTAACATTTTGATTTTTAAGATGTAATTATGTATTTAGATATTACAATTCCAAGTTGTGTGATCGCGGAGACAGCGATTCTTTTACTTACTCTACAATATTATTAAATAAACGTAAAATAAAGTAGAGAATAGATTATAATGCTTTTCGTTGACACACCAATTATTAAATCTGAATTGTTTGATAATTAAATTCTTTTACTTCAAAAGTTTATTGTTTTGTCGCTGACTAATATCGCAGTTTTATCGTACTTTGTAAGGATGTAGATGTTCTCCAGGGAAATTTAGCGCGACGAAACCGGCGAAAAAGTGGATGCTAAGGGCTTCGATTTATATTTGGCTATTTGTAAGTTTCACAACATTCGCACCCGTTTGGCTTCGTTACGTTAATTGCACGTATTCAACGAATAATTATAGCCATTTGCCATTAGCAAACAAGTTCTGTGCGACTAGTTTTTCTTTTTTGCTATATTCGCGAGAATCAGACATTGTCATTGTCCAGTAAAGACCGACTGTGCGCAAGTAAATTGAAAGCAATTATTAAATGTTTACCGTAATTACGTTGTTAATGATAAATTTGCCAGTCCAATTAAATTAAATTTATGAGCATAATTACGAGAGCTTATTTCTCTTTTGTTGTACAATACGTATATGCAAAAAATCCGACATTCTAATAAACTCTTTCAGATATGAGTTTATAACTTTTGCATTATAATTAAATCCGACAATCGTTTAGCTTCCAATTATAAGGAATTAATATCAATATAATAAGAAAAGTAATCTAATTTATTCATATGTATAAACTTGCTTTTTTAATTGTAATGATCTTTAATTTACGACGTCGACTATAATAAAACTTATTTTTTTATTATATTTTTATCACATTTGTTGACTATTATTTTTATAAGAACATTAAGATAATAGGTTTAAGATAAAGAGGATAATAAATCGACGGAAGAAGACGGCAAATTAAACTAATCTGATTTTAATCATTTCATAACCTTTTTTATATCCTTCATCCCATGCATGCACTCTTCAATTATAAATTTTTAAATTTGAAGCCCATTTTGTATCGTGGATTCTCAGTGCTAGTTGAGATTAACATAACTAATTAATAACGCGAACGGCTGTAGAACGAAAAGTCCCGACCAATAAAATGGCTCTCATAAATTGGGCATCTCGTAAAATAATTATTGACATCCGCGGATTTCGGCGTCTGTTCTGTCCCTTCTCCTCTCTTCGATCTTTTTACGACGACATTATGATCGGATCAGTACGGACCCTTTACACATGTACTTTTCCCTCGTTCTAACTCCCATTCGACGGAGATTTGTTCCGATTTTTCTGCCTCGCCCTCCAGCTTTATGACTAATGTCGACTGGTTAGATACGAGAAAAGTTCATGGAGCCTTTCCGTAAAGATTAACGCAAAGTCGAATTCCCCAGATGAAAAGAAAATCATTCTACGCGAAGAGGATAATCGGAAAATTCTCTTCACTTCTGCGGCAAAAATTACTAATCTGCAAGTTATTATTTTATCAAGCTTACATACTGTATTATAAATATATTATCTATGAAAGATGGTAGACACTAGCATAAATAATAATTAAAATAGAATTATAAAAAAGACAGAGTATAAAAGAAACACAGAAAGAGAGAGAGAGAGAGATTATAGAGAGAATAATATGACAGCACAAATATTGCTCTTCGTCCTTAAATCGTTTTGTATCTTCAATCCACATTTGTCATATTTTGCAATGTGGTTTATTATATACGTTATAATTTGTCATAATTTATGGGATTTTCATTATTGTCCAATAAGAGGAAATTTCATGTGATCGTAATGATATTGGCGGAATCAGAATTAAAATTGGGATATTAAATGGCGACATAATTTGACAACAACGGAAAACGCGCAGCATCACACGTCGATCGTCCTGGGACATTTAATTAAACGTGCACCGTCCGCAGATTTTATCGCGACGCGTCGCCCGCGTCAAACGTCACTCAGGTGGCAAGTAATCGCGATATAATCGTGACAGCGGTATAATCAAATGTCGGATCATTAATTTGCGAATTTTGTAATTTGCACGATCGTGGGTACGTTACGACTATGCTACGACATTCGTCAGCAACAACGTTGCGAAATTCAATAATTGTTCGTATTTTGTCGTCAGTGTTTATATTTAGCGTATAACACTAACATAATATAACGAAATGTAATATACTATATGTCACTGATAAGATAGCTATCAAAAGAATAATAAGTAGAATATCATTATTAATTTTACTGTATATGTATAATGTATTTCGAGCTTTTAAAATAGGTACATATGTGTGTATACTTTTTAGATTATGAATTAACAATCATCCTACATTTCGTATTTATTGTAATAAATTCAGATAAACATAATAAAAGATATTATCATATTTCATATTTAAAAGCAAATCTGTATGTACTGTATCTTTTATTATGTTTATTTTAATTTATTACAATAAGCACGCGAAATGTAATGTAACAGGATGATTATTAATTCATAATCGTATAATCATGACGAGATAGTTTTTAATAATCATAATGCATTATTCGTTTCATTACATTTATTTGCAATTCTGCACAACGATCATGATACGATTCAATTTTCATAGATTTTGCGTTCTACAGCCTAGCGGTCAATATTACGACACGATAGAAACGTCCAAATTAATGTCATCACATATGTACACGATGTCCACATTAATGTAATGGACGAACAATGCACTTGCCACTCTTGCGAGTTTTCAGCTTCGACAATTTTGAACTCGATCGCTCGCTCATGTACACACACATACGTAATTTTTACGCGCAATACGGAATACATTATCATATAACATTTTTTCAGGATCGTGTTTCAAGATCGGTAAATATGAAATTAATATAAATAGTGTGTATTCAACGTTTCACAGTTTTTACATTTCAAAAGCATGACGCACGATTATTGGAAACAATGTTCGTTTGATGAAAAATATGTTATACGAGTTATATGACGTTATTATTGCTATATCAAAAAATTTTTGCAGTATTATCGTTAGAAAATTATTATAATCTGAAAATTTCTAAACATAGAAGGAGAGTACACACACGCAGGGATCATTGAATTCTGGATGATATATATAATATAGAATTATGACTATGTGAAATGTTTAGAGTTATCACATTATAATTGCAGCTTACTTTCATTTTTTCGCAAACTAAAGCAAACGTGGAGATTGCGACAATGATGATGTATTCAGCGCATTTCTTGTATATGTTGGGATTTTTC
Source organism: Temnothorax longispinosus (assembly GCF_030848805.1). NCBI lineage: Eukaryota > Metazoa > Arthropoda > Insecta > Hymenoptera > Formicidae > Temnothorax > Temnothorax longispinosus. The sequence goes on along the minus strand of NC_092360.1, from coordinate 12,517,569 downwards.
GGCACGGCACGAAGGGGCACATAAAAGCGATATAAAGAACCGTGACGCTTACGTTGCACAATATATATATATATATATATATATATATATATATATATATAACTATATATGCTACTTGCAGTTATGCCTCTCTCGTAGACAGACTCCTGCAGACTATCCTGGAGAACGTGCGAGACGATGCGGGCGTAAGTGAGACAGAGACAGAGAAAGAAAGCGTATGGGAAATAAATTACTGCCAGCATCTGGTGATAACTGGAAAAGTTATCATACGTGCCACCTCTTTCACGGACGCCACGTACGCACGGAATGCCCTGGTCCTCCAAGTTTTCTCCTGTCTGTCCAAGCGTTGCTCACACGACGGATGAGAAACGCCTGCTGGGACCGGACAAATCTTTATTCGCCGCTTTAAAACGTGCTCCCCGCGTTACGTCAGAAAATATTATATCTTTTCAGAGCGACACGGGCATACATAATTCGCATAACGCCTCAATCTTCATTTGATTACTTTTTGTATACATTTAGTATACATTTACGTCGGCAAAGTAGCACAGAGTCGAGCATCACACATATTCCGTGTTCGCGTAAAAAAAAAAGGAAGAGAAGAGTGCCAAAATATACTCAGCGAGGCTTGACGATAGGAAAGAGATCGATAAATCCGATGATCCCTAATTTCCAAGCCATTCTCCCTAACCAGGAAATTATTTTCAGTTGAACGGAAAGCGATGGACGAGTCGCAATTTTCGGCAGTCGGCCCGTGAAAAACGTCACGCGTGTTCCGCACATAATCTTCGACGGATTTACACACGCGAGTGACCAGGAAAGGCCGTATCTGCCGATGACACGCCTTGTCGAGGGCGCGTGTGAAATTTAATAAATTCGCGCGCCGTATCGTTCCCGCCGCGCCGTGGAAAAAGCGTCGAGTATATTCGTCGCGTCACGTCGCATAATTCAATCCGACCGACCGACCGACCGACCGGCAGTCCGCTTTTATGGACTGGTATGCCCGAATCCAACGACAGATTTCTCCGCTTGCTCGTTGTCATTTTTTTCGTGCAACTACGAATATTTCGACTACGAAACCCGTTGTTCGCACGCCACCCAACGTATACCTACGTCGATTTATTTCACCTTTTCACGCTAATGAGAAAAAGAGAGAGAAAGAGAGGGGGGGGGGGAGAGATTCTGTGATAATGAGAATAGAGCCGAACAATGTCTATACAGTGAGATTAAACAGTACGACGGAGATTAAAGATTTTTACTTATATTGATTTTTCTCATTACTATTTTATATACGATTTATCTGACTTCTATAACGTTACGTACATTTTCATTTACTGTATATTGATCACGAAACAATTTTATGTTTGTAACATGTGACATACAATACTTATATGTATAATGTCATATACTTTTATAATACAAACTTATAAACTTATATTACTTATAATATTTTTGACAGAGTCATATAACGTCGTTATCATTTTTTTTTCATAAAAATGGAAATAAAACTACATGTGTGCATGTGTTCATGTTACATTACATGCAAATAAAAAGTTTTGATGGATTTGATCTATAAATTCGTTTATATGAATGTTGTTTTTGTTAAAATAAAATTTAATTAATTCATCTTTTTCATATCTTCTTAATTTTCAATATTAATATCTCAACAAATAAATCTGAAATTAAAATATTGCTGAAATAAAAATTAAACAAAATCCTGATTTTTGTTAGTATGAAACTCTATGTTTTTTCTAAAAAACACAGTTTGAAGAGATTCTTTCATTTCTTATCTAATATATATTTATATTTAAGTTACAAATATTCTAATGTCTTTGTTAAAAATCAACTTCGTATCTATTTATTTAGGGGAATCACCGTTTATACTATTTTTATATTATATTTTGTACACTTTTTATATATATTTTTATATTTCTTACTTTATATTTTTAAAAATTGCTTATTAATCTGCATTCAAAAAAGTAAAACAACAAGATATAATATTTTTTGTGGCCCCGCTGTTGGTGCTATGTTTATTTCCCCGCAGTAAGCTCGTTGTGCACTAATTTCGTGTTTTTGCGGTGTTTGGTATATTACATTAGAATGAATTAGTCTGCGCATTTTCTTTTTCTCGGCCGCGCTAATCATCTTATTTCGTTTTTCAAAGTGTCAAAACCGCATAACTGATACAAATGCGATAGTCTTGCAACAATGATTGATACTAAACTCTAATGGCATTGCTAATGCACCAATCAAACGGGAATTAAATGGATATATGTACGGATAAGCTGTAAGCTCTGTTAACATTAGCATGAAATGCGGATATTACAATCTCGATTATGTAGAAATGTAAATGGAAGTTTTATGATTTTATTAGCGAGCTCAATGTTAACGAAGAGATCATATCCTTGTAGACATTCTTATCAAATACGAGAATCACTCATCTTCCCTTTTATCAGAATAAGTTTTTAAATAAATTTTTCAATATATAAAATTTAAAAACGTGAATTTCAAAAAATAATTTTAATTAATTTATTAGAAATGGATTAAAAAACAAAAATTAATAAACATAGAATGCCAAAATATTGTGTCAAATAAATATCAAGAAAAATGTATCAAATTTCAGGCCACCATAGCTTAATGTTTAATTTAAAATGGCATGTATAGCATGAGAGTTGTAGACGGGCATATTCGAGTATATCGCCTGGAGTAATTAAAAAGTTGATTTTAGGAACTACACCGAAAACCGCGGATTAGCACTTGTAAAAAAGTGATCAGAAATTTTACGTTTGCCGTACGTTTCCCAAGTAACAACGCGAGATTCGCGTTCGAGCTTAAAGAGCCGCCGGCCCTTCGCACGCTTGAGAAACCGGCGATCCCGCGCTGTGTGTATCGATGGATAATAAAACCCCGGATATTAGATACGTGTTTCTTTTCGCAATGGCGGCCGATGTAACGTTAATTTTGGCATCGTGAAAACGCGTTTTCGTCGACCGGCTTTAATAACGGCATCCATGGCGCTACGTGGATAGCGTACGTCTCGATTTTCTAGACGTGCGCGGCGGGGCGATTTTCTAAAATATTTTTCACCATAAATATTACGTGGCCAAATTGCGATAATGCAACAGCTTGGTTCTGAAAACACGGGCTCCGACCGCCTCCGTCCGGCCGCCCCGTAAATTCTCGGCGACTCGCGCCGTTTAAGGGCGATTTCACGGTGCGCGCAGTTTACACGACCGCTCGCAGTCATCGAAAATAATCTTCTCTCATTTTACATCATCGATGATCAAAGAGCATTTCGGTATGTTATCAACTATCCCGTTGACAACTATCTTTTATTCAGTGACGATAAATTCAGTGTTTCATGAACCGCGTCTATCCGCATTTATCGTTTGATTGTTTCAAACATTTTGTCGGTTCCCGCGTTCATTATATTTTTCCATGAAATACTTGTAATATAAAGAATTGCTTCAAATTGTTATTTTACGTTGCTTTAGAATTTAATATACATATACATATATATTTAACTCATGCTGTCAAATTGCAGATTATGTTATTAAAATAATTTTTCACATCAGTACGCGCATTGACTCGATATTTCAAGTTATAGTTTATTAAATTATATTTAATAAATTATAGATACTTAGTCTTTTCAAGACATCTGATCATCGAAATTAAATTCAGTTATTGGATAATCTTATTTTTTCGTTGTGTGTGTATTATAAAATATATAACTGTTAAATTCTATATATCCTTATAACTACTATAAAGTCACTTCCGATAAGTCTACCCAGAGCTCGCTGATTTTTCATCATTCCCCACGTTCGTTGCTTCTTCCGAATTTCCAAACATTATCGGTAAGTTATCGCGAATTCTATGCTCGGCGAGCCGCAAGCTCCTACGATTACGATCCTCTGGCGCATCCTAAAAAATTGCAATGGCAATGGTAACGTAGCGCGGGCCGATATATTGCGAATACATTGCGCTCGCTCAACCGTTACGTGTATTCGCTTGCGCGTGATGCAAAACACTTTTGGCGAATATCCATAATTCGCGAGTCATCCACCGTTCTGAAAGTTAAGCGGTGTCGTTTGGAAAATCGCATAGCTGGCTGCGCGGACAAACTTGGAATTCGGTTTGTGTGAATTCGCTGAATTTCGCCAGCAACGCTGCTGCACAGCGGTTACAACAATGCCGTCTGTTTTGCGTTGCGATTGTATAGTCGGGAATATTAATGACGTCCGGTATACTTGCGAGCACAAGAATCAAGTTACCCATGCAACACCTAAAAATCGTTTTTTCGACGACGATTGTACGATTTAACTGCTTCATATATTTACGAAAAATAGGCAGTGACACTCGTTTGAATCGCATGTCACTGCTCTTGCGAATGCGGATGTACCGGACACCATTAATACATCCGACTGCACACGTGCAATCTCATGTGCGGCACATGTTACACGTTGTAGGAATGTGGCGAATAATTAAGATCGTACCTCTAAATATTTAAGATATTTATTTGTCCATCGTGAGTCCCGCATTTTACTGCGGATTGCACGCATTTTAACTGCAAATTTTCAGCAGATGACAATCCGAGCTAAAAGTAAACTTAGATTTGGTGTATAAAGTTCAAGATAAAATTAAATAAAATATGTAAATTAATATGTAAATAAAAAATACAACGCAAAGATATAACTTTTATCCAAACTGCGTCGATTTTTTATTCCAATTGGTTTGTCTTTAAAAAATTACCCTAAAAAATCGTAAAGAAATACGTATCATATTGCATTATAAAATATATACATTTAAATTATATTTATATTATACTATATTATATAAATAATTCTTCCGTTGTTTATTAATGTCGCTTGATATAGGCAAAAGTCGCAAGCGCGATCGTAGAATAATTCATTACATGCAACTAATTAGACGACATTGCTTTCTACAATCAGAATGTAATGCTTAGATTTAGATGTTAATTTCAACGGTAGTAATAGACTGGATTAATGCGGAAGCGGTGCACGTACGCGATGCCGTCGCGCGCAGGCAGGGAACGGAAGCGGGAGGACTGCAATTAGTTCGGCGAGCTGCACCACTATCGAATCCTCCTGCCTGCGGCCGGCGACGTAATTGCAAAAGTTACGCACGTCATAATTTAATTGATACCGGCCGCGTATTCACCTTGATTCCGCAATCGCGGATTATAAGATCTGTACCGATGTAAGCAAATCGCTCGGCTTTCTCTCTCTCTCTCTCTCTCTCTCTCTCTCTCTTTCTCTTTCTCTCTCTCTCTCTCACCCGGAAAGCATCTCGTGAATTTGTGACTTAATTATCTACTTTGTGATAAGCTGTTATTCGGTATGCGATATCATTTATGCAAAGTACCATTTTGTTACAAAGTCATATATGTATATTATTTTTCTGCCCTTTTTAAGAGTATACGAAGAATATCTCATATAAGCACGGTTTTATAAAAAAATTGTTTTAATATGGTCCTCTTTGCACAATTAATTAAGAAGCTTATATTTTAAATTCTCTTCAGAGTTTTTATATAGATTCTAATTAAAAACTCCTCTATCATCCGTAACAGATATGAATGGAAATGTTAATTTTAATTTCTCTGAAAATTCATCACCATAAAAGTTATACTCAATTTAAATTAATTTTAAAAATATACACCACGCAATTGAACCAAGCAACTAGGCGATTTATATTTTATAACACGTACGAGTAGTATAATTCTGTTGGACCCCATGCGTACAGCACACCTGGTTTCTAATATTATTTACTTAAATGTAAAAAGAGATGGATAGTTGAATGTTTGGATTTCTCAGAGCAGAAAGATTTTCCCAACCCGAAGATTCCTCTCGATTCGATCGCATAGAAGGAAAACGGAGAAGAAGGAGAAAGCGGACATAAACCAACACGCTGCGGTGCATAGAAACCGCGCGGCTGTAACCGAGTCTGTAAGATTACGGTTTGAGTGACACAAGATGGTGTTTACGTCTGTGGTTGAGAGTCTTAAAAAGAGGATTCTAAGACGTTGCATTAAACCTGATGGGAATCGCGCTCGAGGCGAGTGGGTCGTACACGATGGATCAAATAAGAACATGTTGCGAAATCTGTAATAATGAGAAGCGCCTTTCGTCGCGCATTTGCGCTTTTACATTACTGTTTTTACAATGGCGTTTTTATTCCATTGTGTTGTATGTATATAACTAAACAAAAATTTCTTATTTAGCTAGATCGAAGATTAAAAATTACCTCAAAGAAATATACCTCAAGTTTTCAGTCTTGTAATATTCCGACAAATATGAAAACTGATAGACTACTAAAGCATTGCCTTAGAGTTCATCTCCTGAACCATTTATCAAAATTCTATGTAATATTTGAGGTTATCTTTTATTATTATACATGCTGCGGATTTTACTGCGGCTGACAAGCAAACTATCGCACATTTGTAATTATGTATTTTCAATTTGCATATTGCAAAATTGCAATTTATATATTGCATAATTGAAGAGCTGCTTCAAATCAAATATTAACACCAAACAGCGGACGTAAGCTCTTTTGCTAAAAACCAATGATTCTATTACATAAATTTGCACATACATAAATTGAAGACTTAGGTATATAGATGAGTTTTAAATTCTATCTCGATAATAAAAAAGTTTAATTAGTATTAGATCATTATTATTATTTTATATAATTGTAAATTGTTTAATATTTTAAAATATTCTGTAATTTATTCACTAATTTGCGAAATATTACATCATACAAATAATACACGCTTTGTTAAGAATGCATTTATATTCTAAGGCTTGTAGTAATTTACGGTAAACCAGTAATAAAATTCAGATTATTTTGAGTAAGTAAGGAGATAAATACTAACGGAGAACAGTTGCTAAAATTATAAATGTAAAAAATGTAATGTTGAGACATATCCTTTGAAAATCCTCAATCGCGTCGTTCGCGATCGATTTATATTAGGTTTAGTCCATATGAAATATATCGAATTTTTAAATGAATAATTAAAACACATAGTTTTAGAGCACAACTAGGGGGGAGGGGGGTAAGAGAGCTGATTTTTAAGTTATTGTCAAGATTGCTTATGGTTATCGTAAAGAATCCATTTTTCGTCACAAGTAATAATCCGATCAAAAAATAATGATCAATTACATTCATTTTTCTTGCGAGTTCTTTTATCGTTTAGCTAGGATCTTTTTCCACTAAAGCTCATAGAATACCATTATCAACTAAAGCTTTAGGTCTGCTACGCAACTCAGTTTGCAAAGAAAAATCTCCATAGAATAAAATTTTTGTAACCAACGCTGTACTGTTCTTTTATTAACAGTGTTTCTTTTTAAAAGCTCTGTTAATATTGTGAGTAGCTACAAAGTAGTATTAATGTCCAATTTGAATTCAAATAAGAAAATTATACAAATTTTATTTAAAATTCATACTCATTTTGAACTCTAAACAAAACAACCAAAACCCATTTTTTTAACAAAAGCTTTGAGTACAATGTAAGTATAATGATAAGCTATTAAATATACAGGGTGTCCGGTAATTTTTTACCATGCCGAAGTATAAAGATAAACTGGCTCAAACTGAAAAGAAAAGTGCTATAAAACTAATACGGCTGAAATAGTAATACCAATATTTTTAATTAGCGGAAATTTGACATTTTATATATATATGCACCTAATACCTATAATACCTATAATATAACAACAGCGCAAAAAACATTTGTTTAAAAAAAAAAAATTATTACCATAATTTAAGCAATACAAAATATTAGATGTTGAAAATTACACAAAGATATTTCAAGCAAAGATATTTCAAACAAATATATTTCTAGAAGAAATCAATCTCATGCATAAATTGACAAAAAATTGGTCAAAATTGATTAAAATTTGATGCAATTAAAATAGAACATTCTGTATAAAAAAATCTATATATATAAAATATATAACTGAAATATAGATCAATAGAGACTTATAAAATACATACATCAGCTATGCAAGAGAAAATTCAACGCTTAGCATTCGGCGCTCCCATCCAGGTAGCATTAAAATCTAATTCAACTCGCCCGGCGCACTCATTATATTTTCGTTTCACCTTTCAGTATGATTTAAATTATATTTCCGCGGCGTCATAATTTATGTGCAACGCAATCCTCTTGGTGGATTTTTACGAAGCGGCATTTTTATTACGTCGCTCGTACGAATGAAAGGTAATTCGGGCCGCGTGGCGGCGAGTTCTCGCGTGCGCGCGAATCCCGAAGTTCCATCGCGCGTATTTACGCTATTTCCCAACTGGCTCTAACGAAAAAAGATTCGCCGATTTCACGCCGTATCGAGATACGATTTTTGCGGATGATGGGTGCCCGATACGTTTCGCGTCGATTTACGCATCGTGACTCACGCGCGCACGTATCTTTGACTTATTGAACCTGATACGACGCGAGCGCAATTTTTCAGCCGGGTTGTATGCTGCTTTCCGCCCTTGTAATTTCTATCATAAATTCTGGCACCGATTTTTCGCATCGAGACACGCCCGATTTTCGCGGCTCTCTCTCTCTCTCTCTCTCTCTCTCTCTCTCGCTCGCTTGCTCGCTCGCTCGTTCTCTTCGCTGCCGCGCGCTGCTGCACGGAAAATCGTAGAAGTCTTACGATTTAGCACTCGCGTCATCCGCCGCGCTATTTGTCGTCGTGATTTATTAATCGGCCCGACGGATCAATATTTCACAAACCGCTCATTTTTCAAAATTTCCGGGTTGCATGTACTTTACTTGCACACTCAAGCGTACGCTTGGCGAAGATATTTTCATAACCCTTCAACGGTGACTTTTCTTAGAAAGTCAGAATCAGGTAAAAGATATATTAATCTAGTATAATCGGTATAATCAAGTCGTGCTCTTCATTTATACATACGAACTCTTTCGTTTTATATATTAAACCTTTTATACATACATTAAACTTTCATGCTAAAAAATATTTATTCTGCCACGTCCTTTATTGTCACTTTTACATAAATGTAATAATATTATATATATATATAATGTGTGTATTACAATATAAATACTACTGCCTTTAAATGTTTATTATTTTTTTAGAAAATATTGCAAAATACATAGAAATACAATCACGTGCAAAATATAAAAACCTCAAAGCGCAGTGAAATAAAAAAGTCATGAAAAAAAACAGGCGGTATGGAATTCCACGATCCGATATTTTGCAAATTTATAAATATCAAGGATAAAGCTCTCAAAATTTATAAATGTTCCGTCATCGAGCAAAATTATTCGTATAATAATCGATGATAGATGCAAAGGGATCAGAGATATAAAAGCACATTTCAATCAAGCGAGCAATTTTTTATCGGGAAACCGTAAATCGCGCTATTAAAATTTCGATGGACAGTCGCGTTAAAAATCCTCTGTAAAAAAATATATGCATAAACCGCGTTACTGAGGCAACAATACCGACGAGCACACGCGTGTAAAAATGTAAAAAACGCGCTTTTGTAACCCAAAACGATACGAGCCAATATACAGAGCGCGTTGTATATTCGACATTCGGCGGGGCTTAACGCATCAACCAGCACCACGAAACAACGACACAAAATATTAAACGGCCGACTTGCGTTCGCGCTCGCCGAGTAAAACGTACTAACGACGCGTAAAAATCCGGACGATGAATAACAATACCGTCAGGAATATGTAGCGGCGGGACAGCTTACCCGTGAAAACGCGAAATGGACTTAGCGCGCGCGCGACGTGAAAAAATGCGACCCTTTTGCCAGCCGAAAAGCCGGATATTCGTGCACGTGTCGCGCGGCGAATAATAGAATGTCACATATCAGCATCGGTATAATGACATTTTTATATCTCTGTTGTTCGTCTCGCGCTCGCATCAATTAATCGCGCAAATCATGCAGCCGCGGAGTGACTGCGTTGTCTATCAGACAAATGCGGCGTATAAAATGACGGAAACGTCGATATACTCGAATGCGAACGAGAGAGCGAGCGAGAGAGAAAGCCGACCGTTTCGTTGAATCAACAAAATAATTCGATACATTGTGCGTGCAGGGGTGCAGGTCGTAAATCGTGCCATCACGTGACGTCATCGACAGCTACACCCCCGTTCGCTAACCGATATTTCATGTACCGCGGTTCTGACAAGCGGAGATCTCATCACGCTTGCAGTGCATGTACGGGCGCCGTGGATTCGCAAGAAAATGGATCAGCAAGGTGATGAACAAGATCGGAGCTGTTTCCCTTTGACTTCCATAAGTGTCGGATGTTTCGTGAATGTGTATCAAATTATTAACATTTTTAATCATTTTTTTTTTTTCATGGAGATGTCGCGTATTGTATTCCTTTCATAGCCTTTTATATTCTGGTTACAAACAATTTATCTTCGAAATATTAAAAACTCGTTAATTTTTCTCCCACTTTAATAGAAGAAGAAACAAACTTTTGTATCTGATCTAAAATATCTAGACATTCTGCTTCTCAAAGTTATGAATAGTTCAGTTTTTATTTTGCTTCGACTCGCCGTACCAACTTCGCTCGCATCGGCTAGGCTTGAAACTCGTTCCACTTTGGCCGTTTCCTCGATGTCGGAGCGATACTCGATTCGTTCTACTGCGTCTTGCACGCTTCTTATGCTCTGTTACTTATGAAGCACAAAAACTTTTTTACGTTTAATCTTTCGCACACGTTCCGAAACATTAATACTGTGTTTTAAAAACAAATATACATAAATCATCCTTCATTCGAGTTCTCGCGAAAATATCATGTATTACTACACTTACGTATCTACTCTAAAGTTATAAGTCATGTACAAACGTTGGCTTTTCCACTCTGCAAATGCTTAATTAACGATTTACATTTTTATGTTAAAATTTACACTCCATTTATTCGATTCAGCACAATTTTTGTTATGGAACGAACGATTCTAGAGATAGATGTCGATAATTGATCAGCCCCTTTTTTCACCATGCATTTCCAAAGTGGGGCCATAAAAATCACGTTTCCATGTTCCACGAAAGTTTTCACGATACGAAACGAAATATCGCCATTGGCAAGAAAGGAAAACATTGAAACGCGTCAAACGATGCAGATATATCATCGGGATTGGAATGTGTAAAAAATTGTATCTCGAACGTGTGTTACTGTCCCGTTACTCGATTTTCATCGGCAACAGCGTGCAGTAATTTCGAGTATATCAGCGAATGTGTTCAACGCGCGAATGTGTTCTCGTACAGAGTATCGCTGTGGGCGTACCACGTAGAAGCTCCCGGCATAAAAATTTTAATGAGCAACGGCCGCCCCCTTCCCCCCCCCTCTGAGAGAACGATGTTCTTTTCGGGGCGATTTTATGGCGGCGATAAATTCTCGTTTCCAGTGGCCCTGATAAATCGTATACGCATCGCACGAAGTATGTTTTTGATATTCTGCAGCGTGCGATCCCGATAATGGAGTTACACGCGGATACATGGGCAGTGTACACGCGCGCATGATGTATTGGGGATGGTGTGTCGAGCGGTCGGTATAGGGTTGCGTGTTGCGTGCGTAAGATCTCGTCGCGATGAGAAACGCGGTGCTCTTTCAAGTCGTCAATGGTGCGGCGTGGTGAGTCTACGTTCCGCTTGTCGACTTGAAATTCTCGGTCGTCAATTTTGTGCTCTTTTCTGCACAGCCATGGCGGCCGGGTGCCGTCGCGCGAGCTATATGGAATTCTTAACGCTTCGTGTCAATTTTTCACAAAAGGTGGAATAGAATATGTTTGCCAACTTTAGACCGATATATTTCGGGGTGTCCTGTGTGTGTGTGTGTAGTTTTCGATACGTACACGATACGCGGGCGTCTGAGAAAGTTGTGAGATATTCGAAAAATTTTCTATTGTTCTTGATATATCATGGTCACTTAAAAATCATGGCTTTCTCGAGAATGCCATGAAGTTAAATTTAGTATATTTGCGTATTTGTTTTTTTTTTCATTACGCGAAGAAATTGTAAAAAATAAGAAATATTTAAAAGTTTTATTAACTTTCTTAGATCTCTATTCGCAAGAAAATTAACGTCTATTTAATATCATGAAAAAACAAGTAGACAATTGTTAATGCTTGCAAAGTATATATAGGGCGTTGTTAAACAAGATATAGGGGTACATAAAGATCCGAGCAGAATACAATATATTCTTGTAACCAAATGGAGTTGCGAGGTTTCTCTAATAGAGTTAAGAAATAATAATTTTGTTTAATTAAAGTTCTATTCTGATGCGTAACGATTTTCTCACTGTCGCATTTACTGTGTAAGATTTTCCGATAATGAAACAATTCGACTATTTCGATTTCTCTCCTGATAATCAGAAAATAAAAGTAAGATTGCATTAATTGTTTAGAATAAAATAGCCATATAGAAGGTAAAAATATGATTGTCTAACTTATCATTCAAGTATTAAATAAGATCATCGATGTGTTTAAAAAAATAGTATAAAATCAATGCAAGTATTCGTTTATCTCTACATATTACTGGCCATTGGATTTACTCGTATGGTCAGCAATGACATATTAGATGACTAAGAGGATTGACGTTGTAACAACGGACAATTGCTAATATTTCGATGGGAGCGTTTCAACTCGTACGCGGAATAAAACAATCATCACATAGATTATATGCAATGTAGCCTGATAACTGTTATTCCAATTTGTACACGTATATAGATAGGAGAAAGCATGTTCCATTTCAAATAAGACAATCGAGTTGTAAAACAAGCAATAAGGTTCGATAAACTGTTTCGGTTAAAATCGAGACAGTTTCAAGGCAGATGAAGCTGTGATATGTCGTCAAAGTAACAATATGATAACGATTTATTAAATAATAAAGAAATAATAAAAAAAGTAAAAATTTTAAAAATTTACAAAAACATCTTTTTCACATCTTGCTTAGTTTGTAAAATATTCGATTGTGTCTAACGTGTACAGTATTTTATGTCACTTTACTGAATGAAAGTTTACTGAATAAACTTTACTGTATGAAAATTCTAATAGAAAATACATGAGAAAACTCGATGCATATTTGAGAAACGAAAAAAGTATCAAAAGTATGCTTATCAAAAGAACTGAATATATAAATATCGCATGTGGATCGAGTACTTGTTAATAAAAAAAAATGTAACGACATTCATATATTCACTATAACAGGAAAATATTATTTATAATTAAAATATTTAATTAAAATTATAGAAAATGTTTAATTAAAATTTCCGAATAAACTAATCTTCAAAGTTATTTTTTACACTGATGTGAAGACACCAATCTACTATATACTTGGTTTCTTTTTGTTCAAAGATTAAATATATTGTTTTTTTTTTACAATAAAAAAATATAAATTTTTAATTAAAGTAAGGTTCGTAGAATTAAATTTTTCAGTTTCGTCCTTTCTCTTCCCATTTTCGCGTTTGACATGAAAATATATTAATTAGATTACATGACCCATTTAGAACGTTATGATTTACAATTTTCGCTATTCGCTTTCACAAAGCTATATAGTCGATATTTATTTTAAACAATAATAGATCAAAGTCAATTTTTGTACGAATCTGGCGTGAGTACCGTGAGCGGAATGCGTTATTTAAACTAGCGTAACGTCTAACTGAGCGCATAACATTGCAAATTGCCTAAAAACTAATATGCGCGAAAATACTGTCCGTACGCAGAAGCAGTTTCAGCGTAATCGGTAATACCATTACGGACGTACGTGCATGCCACATGTTGGAAATACAGTCTATAATTCCCAGGCAAGCGAGAAGAGAACCGTGAAATACAAGATATTTGGCAATTCCGCATGTTCCGTGAAATTTCCAGCGATATATTCGCGAATCATCATCATGGATTAGTAAATCTTCAGTATCTGTATTAGAATTCAGTATTCGCGTATCAAAACTTTGCTGCCAATAACGTAAATGACACGTGCTTCTGACAAAATCTCAACTTAAATAAAATAATATTTTTATTTTTATATTTTTCTTATTTTCAATTTTTCGTTTTTTGTGTAAAATTAATCGAGAAATAAATAAATTACGCGTAACACAATATCAGAAGAAATGTAATACGACATTTTGTACATAGTAACAAATATTTCATGTAAAACGTGAAATAAATTAATTACAAATAATATCAGAAGAAATATAATATGACATTTTGCACATAACAAAAATATGGTTAATGGAATAACATTCGAGATCGCTCTACGAGAAAATCTATAATAACAACATATTATATGCACGCATACAAAGGAAATTTGATTTTTAATATTCAATAGATAATTTAATATATAATTTAATTTTCTGATGGATTAATTATAATACGTTGCATTATAAAAAATTTTGTAAAATATAAAATTAAAATATTTTTTAAATATACATATCTATTACAAAAATAAAGAAAAAGAGAAAATTATATGATAACAAAAACACTGTAAAACAAATATTCTCATAATTGAATTTTTGTAATTAATTAGTCATTTTATTATTGATTTAAAAACCAAGTAATGTTAATTTTTTTTACTTAAATAAGCGGAATAATTAAAATTTTCTGCGGATGTGTTAACAAAATGGTGGGAATGGGTGTAAATGTTTATGCTATGAGTGAAGGGCGTACTCGTTTGCATACTAGTTGATAAATTGCAATTTGACGTAATAATCCGGGATAATATTGCGCAATTATGCAAAAACGTGCGTCACTGCTGATAGCTGTAAATTATGCATGAAAATTAGGGCAATAATTACTCCAACAGATTTTAACGTTTATTTCCAATAGGCGTTATCTTATTAAAAAGCATATAATGTATTGTAGAATTTATAAAGAATTCGACTATGCAATAAAAAGTAGTCAACAGATAATAACTACAACTTGTAAGAAATTCATATCCTACCGTGGCTATTCTGTTATTAATTAATGAAAAATTTGCGATAGCGATACGTGAAACTGTTTTTATTCATGTCCGATTCTATATAATGTATACTATTTCAAATTAATCCTTCATTCATAAACATCGAGTTTTATTGAGTATATACTCGATACGCGTTAAATTCTTTTTTGATCCTATTGTCAGTAATATATTATTTTTTCAGAAATAAATTGGATACAAAATTATACTTGTTCTAAGAAATGATCAGAAATGATTGAGATTAACACGATATCTTTGTTAAAATAGCGTAGCAGATATTATCATGTTATCTGTATATTGCAAAATTCCATTAATAAATTAAACACAATAAATATTTATAAAAATTGTGTTAAAACTCGTCTGTACATACTACATTGTTAAGCTATATGTTTGGTGTACTACTTTGATTATTTTGATTACTTTTGTTATTATACAACCAAACAAAATAAATATTTTCAAATATCGAGAATCCGAGAGCAGTGTAAAATACTTTTTTGCACTTTTCAATCAAGCTCCAGGACATGCACGCATGTGGTAGAAACCGTGCGAAAAGTTTCGTCCCATTCGAATTCCTGAACTATATTGCAATTCACGTTTTTCGGTACCCAAATATTTGGAACTTTGTTGTTCGCTGATAAATTTAAAAACCTGATGTTTTTAAGTTAAATTCTATATATCTCTTTTTTTATCTTTCCTTACTTGATAAAAATTAACGTGAAATTATCGTAACTCATTCGCGATAGCGTTTAATATTACAATCCGCATCGACGTCACGAACATTCGATGTAAAATATTACATCGAAACGGATGAAGAATTACGTTTGAAAAATGATAGATTGTAGATAAGAATCGCCTGGCGCGGGAACATGGGATAAAAAAAGGAGATATAAAGATGGAAATATATACCTACGTGGAAACGCACGTGGGCATCGCGCCGTTGCTGGAGACGATGAGAACACGATGATAAGAAGGTCGATCTCCTCCTTTCGTATGCTACACGCGCGATGCTGATAATAATGTATGCTGATAGCGCGAGCAATATATTTTGGCGATAAATACGGCCCACAAAATACAAGCAAAATGACACGTTCTGAATCTTTAATGCGAAATCATTTTCATAAGATCACAATCGTGATTCGCGATATCTTTCGAGATTGATAAATGTACTCCCGTCATTAACTTTCTTCTCTTTCTCGATGTTATCAAAGCGAGACTAATGACAGATTGCGAACTGATCGCTTTTGTGCAAAATAATGCAAAAATATTATCTATTATTTTTTCTATCTGTGCGGATATCAGTAACATTTTTTAAAATTATTCAAACAAGACTTAGAAATAATGCTTATGTAATTAATAAATAAAACGCGTTTCGAACTTTTAGTACAAAGTCAAGTCACGATCACGATATTTATGATTTATGATTATGGCTTCTATATAAGGTTAATGAACATATCCTTTTATTAACTCTATTCCTCTTTCCTTTAGGAAGAAACCGTCCTTTTATAAAGTTAAGTGATTAACTCCATGATAACCAATCATCTTAGCGTCACGATGCATTAGTTCGCGAGTATCGCACAGCATGGAGAGAGAAGACCTTTCATAATTATCCGGTGAAATAAATAACGCGCAGAGTATACACGCTACGCGTTCAAATAGAAACAAGTATATGCTACCCGGTGCAGAAATCTGGAGCGATAAAATTTGCAAAAATCGAAGACCGATCGCTTCCGTAGAGTATAAACATCCTAAAATATTAAACAAGACAAAAGCTTCTTATGAACTATTATATATTCGATCTCTCTTTCTCTCTTTCTCTATCCATCTATATATCTATCTATCTATCTTCCGATAGTAGCTACACGTTTCGAAACAGGAGCTTTTACGCCGGCTGCATTTACGCGCCGATTTTCCAGCTGTCTGTTCGATGGAGTATCATTCGACGGTCGATCACCCATTATATCCGCCCTCGATCTCTGTACAACGCCGCCGGGAGTGGCACCGCTCTCCCCACCGTATCCCTTACCCGCACCAAGAAAATGAAATTGGCAATATCAATAAAGTCCAAGTATGCCGATAACATAAAGGTACCTAAAGGCGCGAGCGCGAGCGCACATTTCTTCGCGAACGGGCCCATTTAATTTCCAGAGAACATTCCGATGTACTTACGGAGTATCCGCGCCACATACAGTAAACGAGGAAACGGCGTGGCCAGCTGGTGGCGAACGAGCCGGAATTGGTTCCATCATCCAAGCGGGACCGAGAGCAGAGAAGGAAACGAGGAAGCAGAAAAGAGAGGGGGAGAGAAGGAGACAGAGAGAGAGAGGGGGGGGGGAGAGTGGAGAAGTCGTCCGAATTATCCGCGGGAACTAAATCAACCCGGCAACTTACGTAACTTTGTGCGTGGTAACCCCGTCCGCTCATTCGATTATGTCACACTGTAGAGGAAAGGCAAGTCCCCCATAGTTTTCCCTGAGAGTTTCCATTTCGCGTGCGCGCGCGGTTTCGATTTTAGTAAGTTTTCGAGTCGTACAAGCTCTACTTCTCCCGTAAAACGGAACGGCATTTACTCGATTGCTCGTATCTTTTAATCGCGATAAAATGTGCTAACAGTCATTTTCCAATCACGCGTAATTGTTATAGTTTTACGCTATTAACGAGTAAATCTTGCTTTTAAGACATTGTTTAAATACATTAAACACTAAAGTTTTTTCTCTTCAGAAAACTCGATATTTAATTTTATATTTATTCGACAAATTTTTTTCAAAATAATGCCATAAAACTATATTTGTAATGACGACAGCTTCTATGAAATAAGACTGCGTGCTGTTTCATAATGTATAATGAATTGTTGGCAATATATATTAAAATCATAAATTGTAAACGACCAAAGACCTGACAGATAATAAATAATAGATACCATATTTATATATCTCGCATGAAGGGCGGCCATGATAAAAATAGTGATAACTAATCAAATGAGCGGCGATACATGCTCCGAGTTCTGCAAGTTTTATGGCACTCATAGATTGCTTTTTACGACACGCTTTCGCGATAAAATAGTTATAATTTCGGCGTGATCGCGCAGGAATATCGCCATCGCGCTTTGCACTCGTCGCCAGCTTTTTGCACGTGTAAGGAGCGCGCGAGCAAATGATTTACGATTTGTTTTTTCGTTTTTTGCATCCGATACTTTCGACTAAACTTCGGTCCAAAGCGCTCGCGTTCAACCCTGCGTGCGCGCACACACAAACACACACAAATTTATTCCCCGTCCCTCTTCCGTCTTCTTCATTTTTCGCGACCTCCTCTTCTCGCCAGTAGCCGTTATCTTTCTCTCGCGGCTTATTCCCCCCGGGAAAAATATATTGGGACAAGAATGAGATTTATGAATCCGTGGAGCGAAATCTTGGGTCGTATTTATGGTTTGAGTGTTATTACCTCACTTTAGAGCATATCGAGTAACCATGTATCTTCGTCAGTGATGCATGTAATTCTCGAGCAGCGTATATTGGCTAACATTACTGTTAATTTGTCTTCATTAAACTACGTTTATTTTCAATGAATTTCAGTATCGTGCATTATTCTAACAATAAGTAAAATATATATATATACCTATCTTCGTAAATTGTTCTACTTCAATTCCTATTGTAAGTATCGTATTACCTAACAGCTTATTTTAGTTCCACATATCTATACTCTAAGATAGTACACAATAATAGATAATAATAACACGTCCGTATTTAAAGTACCGAATATTGTGTTCTCATCAATATTTTAGGAATAGCAATTTACGTTATGCGACACGCGAGATGTTCCAATTACTTTTATGAAGAATAAATGAGAGTATCGAAGTAAACGGTACGAAATTTGGTTGAAAATATAGCGATATATCTCCGACAATTTGCTTAATAAACATAAATAAATAGCAACGAATATAAGTGTCACGAGTGGCGCGAGTCTAGTCGGCAAAACGGCAAAGTTATTTTTCCTCGCTTTCTATTCGACGCATGCAATCTCGACTCTCGATGCATTACGTGAAATTCCCCGAGCTGGAGTGCAGTAGGAATGGCGACACTTTCGCGTATCCATCGTGGCTGCCTCTTGTGTTCTTCCTTTTTCGCCTATTTATTCTTTCTGTACCGCCGTTGCATCTTTCTTCCAGCCAGAGTAAAACTGTTCCAAGATGCGAACGGGCGATTCATACGTTCCGGGGAGGGAATCGATCGAGCGATCCGCTTTCGAAAGATTACAAAGCCTCCGGCGTTGCGCCGCGCCGCGTCCCGAATATGAAGTACGCTACGGTGAAACGAATCCATCGTATTTTGCAAATAATGGCTCCAATGTGGATCGTTACAAAATATTTCAAACGCCCGACAAATAAAAATATTAAAACTTGTGTATAAAGAACTAGATTCCGTTATTATGTAGCATATTAATCGGTACAGAGCTCTTAAAAGTTAGCTTACATATGTAGTCAAATATATCAAATATTTGTAGTATTTTTATATATAATTTGAGGTCTTAATTAAATTAATTTGAATGATATGAAGTTATAATATATTCTTTATATGCGACGAAAGTAGGAAGACAAACGTGTAATAATAATTTTTATAACCGTGTAATAACTTCTACTTTCAAAAGAACTTCATAAAATATTTCAAAAGTTTTGTATTATTGTATCAATGCACGTTTAAAAAGTAAAAGTTCGCTACTTCAATTTTAAAACATCAAGTGATATTATTTTAATATACGCGTAATATCGAGCTTGTTAGCGGGAGAAAATACGTTGCAATGTGATTTTATTTAGTGGTGAACTCTAGCTTCCATTTCAATTAGAAAATACCAAGATGTGGACCCTGTAGTATCTCGAAATGGTTCTGTTTATCGAATAAGACTGCAGACGAGTTGTGAGCAAGGTGGCGGAGAGAAGGAAAACAAAAAAAAGAGGCAGACACGCCGGAGTATCGTGTTGGCTGCCACCATCGAGCTGCTTTTCCACCCAGAGAAATTCCATGTAATGTATCAAGCCGAGATTACAAATATCGCGCGGTAAGGAGAGAAAATAACGACAATTCACTCACCTTGCACGGCTCCGCGCATCGAAACGTCTGTGCATTTATTGTGATTTACTCTCTTAGAATATACTTTGGTATCTTTTGCTAAATTGATTTCAAACTATTATAAGAAAAGAAATTATGTCACTAACGCATTTTTAAGGATTTAACCATTCCTAATAGTTACCTATAACTGTAAGACTGTAAATGTTAGATTTATTATTAAACACGTGGAACTGTATTAAAGATCATGACTAACAATAAAAATAAATTTTTCCAGTACTAATATCGATATATAAATTTTTGGAAAGTTTTCAATGTTTAGTAAGCTTTGGTAAGGTAATGTGTTTAAATATACATTTACGTATATGTATAATCATATATATAATCAAATGTAAACTAAAATTTATCTTATTTCTGTCCAGCTCTTTTTTCAATTTGTCCTTTTTTTATTCTGTTTTCAACTATATTAGATATAAAATAACTAAGTTTTACTGAAACATTACTGTCCAAGCCTACTAATATATCAATATTTTTAAACTCGCAATGGCAAAACTTGTAAAAGTTTCAAGCATAAAAAGTAAATAACATAGTTCTATCTATGTGAAGATTACGTAATATACCTGGTGTCCTGTTGTTATTTAAAACAATGGCAATAATTTACACGTGATTCTTCAAAAAAATGGAAACGATATGGCACGATTTATAGCTTCGGAGCCAGTGCTTCCGTAATCCATTTCGTCCCTACAGTTAACATGTTAAACGATCTATTATCAACGAGTAAACGGTTTTCAATCTTTTTCTATCCTCGTTACGAGATATATGCATGCAAGCCTTGTCGATGGCCGTTGATCGAGCACGTATTTCTCGTATGCGAGATAAGTCGCGGCGCGGCGCGGCGCGCAAACGAAGCGCGCTGGGGGCTTTCTTTTTTCATAAATCTACATATGCGAGATCCCCGATTTCGGATACCGAAAGTGCCGCTTGATAAAGTCCCTCTCGAGTCTGTCCTCCACACCTGCCTGTACAACCTGATTGTAGACCCGCGAGCGAAAAGTATACATCGCGATAAGGCGGGATTTATGCTGTCCGAGCGTATCGATTGTTCGGCTCTTCTTTCCCAGGCCATTTACAAAAAAGATCTATTTATTGTTGTAGTGTTACAATACATCTCACGAAACCATTTCGCCGATAATTGATACATACTGTTACGGAATTAACTCGGAACTGCGAATCGGGCGAGAACTATCTCGCCTTCTACCCTTCGTCAATAATCGCGACGTGAAACGTAATCGACGTTTCGAAATTAGTTGATGGGATATCAGAAAACGCTTTCTATCGGAGATAGATAAACCGTGTAAATCGAGATCCGTATACGTATAAAGTGTTGTAGATGTTGTGACACTTTAGGCGGAATTAAATAAAGAACTTTATGACCCGAAATAAATAAGAGGAGATAACTTTTTTATGTATAAACATTTATATTACATTAACCTCTTTGCTTGAATACCTATTCTGGTTGTTACACAAAGAGTGGATATCAATGAGTTCTTTTTATGAAAGTCTTTCTAACATATGGCGATTTCTAAAATATCTTCGTGGAAATACTACCATCACCACCACTATAGCAGGTCCTTTCATAAGTACATACCTACTGTAAAAAATGGAAGCAGATCGCAAATTGTTGCTCCAATGTGCGTTAAGAAAAACGAATGATTCTATGACCTGCGATGATCCCGCAGATGAGACGTGCTAAGGATCTTTCATAGCGATCCCGATCGCGAGGAAGGAAAAAAAGAGAGAGAGAGAGAGAGAAACGAGAAGGAGAAAGAGAAAGAGAGAGAAAGACCGATGGAAGTAGCCGTGGTAACGCCGGAAAAACTCAATCTAGGCATAAATCATAGGATATCGATTCCACTGCCAACTTTCCTCGCAGCGTCGGCCCGACGTATCGGAGATTCATCCTGTGACGCGGCAATAACATCGCCGGCATAAAAATTCAACTATACATCAAACTGTCATATATAGCACCGTATTTGTACCTATCTCGCTGATATTTCCTCCGTTTCCTACCAAATCCCCGCGCGCAACGCTCGCGCCCCTTCTCTCTGTCATCCTCCTGACGCCACGCTGCTACGGTCACCACGCGGTACATACACGGGGTGTTCCGGAAGCCAGCGTCGTGTTAACAACCGCTGACGATTTCATTGCTCTCGTCTCCGTCGTGACTATTTGCCTTTACACCGATCTGCCATTAAAATTAAGTCTCTGACCTACTGTAGAACGCCAACTGTATATCGTAACATGCAGTGTTATTCTCCACTTATCTCCTTTTGCAAAAAATATCGATATTTCTTAAATAAAATCTTGACGATATTTTAATATTATAAATTTTTTGATACGACGTCATTCAATTATACAAATTCACGTTCATTTTGCGATATTAATTACACAAGTTAGCCATTTTTTTAACTTGTAGAAAGAAAAAAGCATTTATTTATGCGTTATATTATCATGTAATACATAATATAAAGAAGCTCGTTTATTTTTTCGGCTTTTATGGTTGCTATTTTCCCGATTTTTATCAATTTTTTCGAAGCTCTCAACAGAACGAAACATTTTTCGCGTCAACGTTTTTCTTCGCAGCACAGTCGACGCGATACGAGTATCTCCCCTGTGCCATCGTCGGGACACCCAGTAGCACGAAGGCAGGAAGCGAAAAGGAAGAACTCGCCGCTTTTACCTCCCCATCGTTCGCTACAATTTTTCTCCGATCGTCCGCTCCTCTACCCTCTACCCTTCCCAGCCACCCCCGTCGCGCCGCTATCCACCTCCTCACGCAGCACCTTCTCTCAGCAGCGATTTTCCGCATTCGATATTTGCGATCTCAACTTCAGATATCGAGAATTCCCAGAGCGGAAGTGCCGCTTGATCGTACTCTCAGTGACACTACTCGGTTCCTCTTTCTCATCGACCCCTCCCAAGCCGCACTTTTCTCTCTCTCACTCTCTCCTTCTCGTTCTCCACTCTCTGGTCTCTTGGTTTCCCTCGACTGCCAGCGAACCTCTCGGCGGGATTCCGCGCGCGAATGCGAGGACTCGTGTGAGCCCAAAGTGGATCGATTCGTCGATTTGCACGGTGAGGGATTACGACGCGGCGGACGGGCGGGCACGCCTCGGCGTGTTGTTTTGCATGCGAGCTCGTGTTGCTCGTTTGTTGCGCTTTGATTCGACAAGCGGGCGAACGGGCGCGGATACGCGGTGTTCCGTCTCGATTTTGCTTTGTCCGAGCGCGCGCCGCTTGCATTGAGATTTTCCCGTTGAACGTGACTCGATGATAAGTGAATTTCGTTTCGATTCGAGTCGCATTGAGATTTGGATACTGAGGAACGTGATAAGGCCATATCGTCCTCCGTAGAGAATCCACGACGCGTTTTCACCAATATTCGCGGGAAAAACTCGCGAAATAAAATCAAACGAACGATGGTCCTCTGCACTGAAACGTAATGGCATCATGATGAATTGTACTGAATGTAATAAAACTGTGTGTAAAATTTTAGATATTTTGCGCTCGTGCCTCAGGGCATTCGTCTGTGGAATCACTATAGAAGTTTGAAATACTACAGACTGATATAGAGATCACAGACTAATTATTAATAATTATTTTTGAAAAAAATTTAATTTATTAATGTTACAGTATTTTTGCGCGCCTACATTTTCCCATAGAAAATTCAAAATTAAAACCAAAATTTTTTTACTATTTTTTCATGTGAACAAGAAAAAACTCAATATTTAGTTAGCTTACGCTAACCTAGATGATAAAAAAATCATGTTACGTCCTGAGAGTAATAATAATTATTTAATAACTTTTTGTTGACTAAAATATAACTTTCAGGTCACATGTCAGATTTTTTAATGTTTTCTTCTTCATTTATTCATCATGTTAATTTTGAACTTATCAAACTTTTTTCCATGTACTGAATATTTTTTGAACTGCTAAAAATACTTTAAACAATAGAAAGTAAGCTTATTGTTATTTTATTAAACTTATTAACATAAAATGCTAACAAAAATCGAGTATTTAATTCATGTTATAAATAATTAAACAATTAGAGAATTAAGTTAATAATTTTGCAAATGTGAAATTCTATATTTATTATGCAATATTAATATCTTGTAATCCGATTGACAGTTCAATCTCGTTAGTTAAAATTTAATGTTGTTAATGTCAGTTTTAAGATTTTTATACCTTAAAAAAAGATATTTTTCAGACACATTAAAGATTTATACATCTCCGTTATATTTTCTATTTATTCTCTCTCTCTCTCTCTCTCTCTCTCTCTCTTTCTTCTTTGGATTCTGTACAACGTATACAATATATATACATTGGTTTTGCAGCTATGCGCGTCGATCAACCCTCCCCTAACAGTTTCACGTATCTCTAATAGTTTGTGGGACGCGCAAGTTGGATCGGTTCCGCGAGTCACGCCGTATATCTTTGACGGTCGAACGCGGGCAAATCACGTTGTCGATGCGAACACTCCTTTTACTACAAGCACGTTGTTGCCAGTACGAACCCATAAAAGTAGTTGGCCTACGTCCAGGCGCGTTCCGGTGGCGCGAACTTATTGTCGACGGCGACAAACGAAGGCGAGAACGCCGGTTCGGTTGCCTTTGTCGGAAGTTGACCATCCCGAAATCCGCACTGTCGTACTACGGAGGGGTAGGAGAGGGGGGGGGAGAACGGCTCCCCACGCGAACATAATTCATGGCCGCGTTAAGAAACATCCGAAATTGGGTCGAGTTAAAAATTATACGCGAGAAGCGAGTTGACCATCACGCCGTTTTTTCAAATATCTTCCGAGAAATTAATAACGATATTCTCTTATAGTTTTCTTTGGCATGCGTTTTGTTTTATTTAATTTATTAAATCAATAAGAGATTACACACCGCATACGAATGCCAATCTGTAGGAACCTCGTCAAGAAATCTGGCTAAGAAAGGATGTATACTTGAGATGTTTTGCATGACAAAGCACGTGGGGTATTTGGGAAAATATTTTTAAGATAAACTAATGTAATAAAACCACCCTTCTACCATCATAATATCTGTTTCAAATAAAATTACTCCATCGACAATTAAATAAATAAATTCATTCTCTAAAAAAAAAATCTAAATTTTTTCATTCAACCTTAACTTCATTTTTGAAATATGTTGTGTATCAAATGCTATTTATTTTATTTATTGAATGTGGCGTAATTGTTTGGTTATTTTTTGTTTTTCATTTGTGATGTATAAATATCTATCTATAAGCATACATATAAAGCGTCCTTGCAAAAATGCGCTTATACGAGATACATCTGGTAAACGTCAAGGCATTTATAACGCTTAATGTACATAGCGCTTCTCAAACGCGTGTCGCCGCTGCCGTGTTACATCGCCGATAAACTCGCATTAGTCGACGCCGTCTAATCCGTCGCATCCGCGTTGATTACGTTAGTGTAACACGATTACGAATGCGTAACGTTCATCACGTATTATATTAATTGCGAGGAATCTAACGACGTCGCGTCGATACGTCGCACGCTCCCCGTCTCGATTACATGTAATTTGATGCAATTCGAGCTTCATTAGCGCGTGCGCGAGCAATCGTGATCGCTGATCGGCTCGCATTGTGGTGCTCGTTAATAAAAGCGATCTGACGAATGATGCTGATGCGACACGGTGACGCGCGCCCGTCACTGTGTATCGAACAGCAATTTCGCTTTTTCACCGCCACTCGTCGCGACATTGTGCGAACTATCGCGTTGCGCGCAACGTCGCGCAACATCATCCGGTCAAAGGGATCGCGTTTTAACACATCAGGCGAGAACAAATTTATCTTATGCTTGCAGACGTTGTCTTTCCATCGTCATCCTGTTATTCGAGTAAAGATCTATATACGCACTTCGCTACATTCGAGCAAAGATACACGCGTGCGCATCTTTACTTTGATCCGCAGGATCAATATCTTCGATATACCGGAGAGCGTATCCGATAAGAAGAAAGTCAATTCAATCAGCAACCGTTATATTATTATCTTCGTTAATCTTTTTTAAAGACACTCTCCAAAAATCGTTTTCATATAAAAGATCGATATTACAAAGAGTGATGAATAGTATAGAGTAGTATAAAATTTGTTATTAAAATTATACGTGTTACATGTTGCAAAAGGGTTTGTCTTTTCTATGATCAGACATTGATACGAAAAACTTAAAAACCATTGTTACGTCAGTTGATCAATGTAATTTGCGAGAGCATAATGGGAACGTTAATAATTTATGCAGCAAGGTTACTTGCCGATACTCACGGTAATTATGTTTGCCGGATTTTGCTATGACGGTAAGTCAGTAGAAGGGCCACGGCGAATTATCGTGGGCCAATTAAGTTCGAGACGCTTCAAGGGAGAATGGAGAAGAACATTCACAGGACGGGAGCGGCGGAGCGAAGGGACGAGAAGCCATGGCAGGAAGACGAGTACGTACGAATTAAATTACATCCGGCAGAGTTGGCGCCCGATTACTTATTCAGCCCGCGTCACCCGCGACTCTAATCCAGATTAAACGATCGATCCCCGTGGATTAGCGCATAAAAAGCGGGTCGTCACGAGGTAGGTCGGTTACGTGGGTTTTACGCGCGTGTGAGTGTATGTGCGTGCGCGTTCTTGCATGTGTTGTGTCCATCTACGTGGAATATACGCGGAGTAGCATTGAGCATGCGGGCGCACACAGGAATAATTTTGTTAATAACTATATCCGTGCATATTTTGTTTTGCTGCTATCAATTCCCGCAGTAATTCATCAATTTTCTACCTCGATTTAAAAACAACATTCAAGAATGCGTGACAATTCGAGAGAATAAACGTTTAAACCGTCAGATTTCACCATCAGAGGATTGCGTAGCGTTAATTTATTTGTAAAAGATATTAACCTGTATTAATGCAAATTTGCTGTCGGCAAATATCACATATGCGGAAACAAATTGTTTATAATCTCTAATATCGGGTGTAAAGTATGACACCAGTATTATAAATTGAGAAAATTTCTTGAAAATATGAAAATAATGTTTAAGCCAAATCAGAAACTTCGCCAGTAAATAATTAACAATAAACATTTTTTTATTCGACCTAACTGACTATCTTTATTAATTACGACGATTTGACTATTAGTTTTGATCAGTTATAATTGTCACGACATTTTGACCATTTATTTTGGTCTTTCCCAATCGATGTAACTTTTGATACTAATATATAAGCATTCTCTCTTTATAAAATTAAGCTTCTAAAAAATATTAGCTTCATATTTTTCATCTCAGCTCAGCTAAGATTTGACTCTGAAATTCGTGATGGGTGTCTTTATCAATGCGACCAGTGAAACATGTAAATTTTTAGATATATAAACATTTAAAATAATGTGTGTTAGCCGTATCGAGCAGCAATAAAATTATACTTATGCAAAACCCTAAAAAATAAAAATTTTTCAGAAATTTGTGGAATTTTAAATTTGTTCATTATATAATTTTGATTTATTATATCGTGTATGATCAATTTCTTTAGAATCTGCGTTATACATGTACCGATAATAAGCGTTGTAAATTTATGGCGTCGTGTAATTCGCCGCTAAGATATCGCCACTTTTGACACGCTCTTTCTCATCGCGCGTCTCGCCAGTTAATATTAAAATTGGCAACGACTGGCTGAGGGCAATCAGATCAGGTCGTAAATTTATTAAGACATGACGGCGCATAATACGATCCGATAGTGGCGGGGAGACGATGGAGCGACGGCCGTACAAAAAGTGCTCGTAGGTCTGAACCAAAGGAGAGAGTGGAGAGAGAGAGAGAGATTCTAAAGCAAAGGGAGAGAATGTCTTAAACGTTTATCGGGCATGCATAGCATACATACCTAGCCTGCGGCCGTTTCAGGAATGTTTCGACCAGATAAGGGGCAACATCCTCTCCCCCCTCTGACTACTCGTCTCTCCATTCATCCTCGAGCAAGTTCGAAAAACGTGGAGTTTATTAATTGAAAAGATCAAATTGTTATGCCGCCGTTGTCTTAATTGCGCCGTGACGAATGGCGGATACCGAGACGCTATAATTTTCGGGAGAATACCGCGCGCCGATTTGAGCGTACGATCCGATCCGATCGGGTCGATCGTAAATCATACGGCCACTTATAGGCGCCTGTTATTCACGGTGGATTAAAATCGAGAACAATGCCTCGGACGGGACGATAATTCCCGGCGGGATATGCGCCGGATGCGTATACGTTTCAATTAAATTTACATTTCGAACTGCGCTTATATACAGATGTCTCTTATTGTTAGAGGCGGATGATGTATACAAGTGCATGTGTGTCGCATGTGCAAGAGAAATATATTTAGAATCAGCGCGCGGAATCTATAGCGAGTCAAATTTTTTATCAAACTTAAAGTTGATTTAATTTTGGATGACTTTTAATTCATAAAATCAAAGATAAATTAATATCAGTAATTATTGCGTAATTACAAACTAAAGTAGTATCTCCATTTTGATTTGGGAAATCACCATAAATTGTTTAATTAAATGTCCAGCGATACAACGCATTCAGTAAATTTTACTCACACTGACGTGATTAAAATTGGAGCGCCAAAGTTACCTAACTGGTCACGTATGTATCACTTTTTGAATTGGATGTGACTTCAGTTAAAGCAATTAACGAAATTACCGCTTTCGTTTGAAACTAAATGTAACAGATAATTATAATTAAAACAGAATGTAATTCCACCCATGCAAGACAGTCATTCATTCTGGCTTATAATAAAATATCGTTTTATGACTTTGTAGTCTGAAATTTATTGTTCAACTATCGATGCTAGACTCTGAATTATATTGCAATTCTCGATCAAAATATTTTATTTTGAATGGGAATTAATAATAAGTTGATGGGATAGTTAATATAATATAAAAAGTCAATCGAATTTTTTACGAAGAAAATTACTCTAAATTTTTGACAAAAATACGCGTGTAAGTTTTTTTGTTCACCAATTTAGTTGTGCTTTGTATATCTTTGTATATTTATACTTTGTATTAATATTATATATTCATCAGATACTGTTGCAACGTTAAAGTCACGCGGATGCAGTAAAATATTCCGCATATTTTACAATATATATATATATCTACTATAAATTTTTTTATCAAATGCTGAAGAAAAATTGTTGCAATTTGAATGCAAACTAAAATCGATGAATTTTGTTGTAATTAAATTTATATTTATAGTATATAGTTCTCATATAAAACAAAATTCTTCCAAAAAAATATATTTTGCTGTTTTTATTTTTAACATGACATTTTGTTCTTATATTTAAATTTAGAAATATTTAAAATACGCACAATAAAAGGTTCATATATCGCGGGTTTAAGATAAAAAGAACATATTCGAGGAATATATTGTATATTATATATATATATATACAATACGAAGCCGTTTGCATACCGAGAGCCTTTGCTAATTAATCATTCGTATCATTCGCAAGCACTCACCCGTACGCGCATACATCCAGAAGCATAATCTCATTGCGAACCGCGTCGGTTTAATCCCGCCCATTGACAAAGTGGATTGTCAAAGCGGCGGCGTAACCGATGCCATAACTTCGCAAATTCGCTCCGTGTCTTAGCGGGGGTTAAATCCCGGCCGCAGCCTGCGGTGCCGCTAATGTGGGCGCACATTAAAGTCATAATTAGTGACTAATCCGCGGATCAACGGTACATCGTGTAGCACGAATGCACAGGCGGGTCTCCGTGATAAGCACGGCTTTAAAGAACCTACCGCAAAGTACTTTCTATTGACGGTGTTCGCGCGCCACCGTGCTATCCTATCGTTACGAAGTTATATTTTAATAATATTATTATAAAATTATCATTGAAAGTGCATTCTACCGAGTTACAACATTTTCAACTGGCTAGCCAAAGCATTATTCTGTAGAAATTTTATTCTAATAGCAATTTTTAATTTCTTGATTTTAAACAAAAAAGAATTTATTGTCGATACAACTGCGAAAAAGCTAATTCTATGTAAAAAAAAAAACAAGAATGTTGAATAAAAGCCTTTAAAAAATTATAAAAATTTTAAACAGACTTCAAAAAAACCGGATTTATGTGCCATGCATTTCTTGATTGATAGCGAAATTAACTTTATGAGATGTATATACGATACAAATAAAATTTCTTAATTACATTATAATATTGACAAGGTTCTTTAACATGTGTTTAATTAAAATTTTATTGACCCATCATGTTACTGACATCACGATATTGTTGTACTCGTAATATTTGTTATATCATAATTGGTATTTCATTGAAACAGAATTTATCTATATTGATTTCAATTAATTGATTACTAATTCGTTACAGCAACTTTAGCTAGGATCTCGTAATAATTAAAATTATTCAATATTTACGCACTGAATAGAATTTATAATCTTACGGAGATTAATCACGTAGCGCTCTCGTGCATCAGCCGCGACGCCGCGTGGATTGCGTGCAAATCTTAAAAACTTATCGCTATCTTATTGTTAGTGTTAGCGTAACGGCATCGCTATCGCGGGCATATTTCTCTCTGAGAAACAATAGCCGAGGATAAGCTATGGAGGATTAAAGAACCTGCCGCGAAGTAGGTACTTCCCATCGACGTGTTCTCGCTTCCCTCGCGTCGTTATGGATGCGACCGACATTCTCTCAATCTCTATTAGAATCTCGCTTCATCTTTGGACATCTGCCGAGTTGAATTTCGGCCAATGCATGTGCGGTGCAGTGGATCCGCACACATCCGCTTTCAAAATTTGATGGTAACTTATCACTTGAATATCAATGACAATTTCAATGACAATAATTTTTCAATTAATTACGGCGGAAATAAGACTCGGACGATCTTAGGATATGTCGCAACAAGAATGTGTACTTCCGAATCTTCTGATGACCGAGGCCTGCAACTTTTCGACTCATGGCGAAATTTGTGTGTCATTGCCGTTTATAATTGACGTTGTACAAATTAATATTGCATGTCGAATGTTCAGAAACACGTCAACGTTACGCGAGGGATGTCGTTCGTCGTTTAGCGACGTCAAAGTTTATATTGCATAAATGTTTATTCATACGTATCAGTTACATGCCGGCACGCACAAGTCGATATCGCAGAAGAGTTTGTTTATATCGGGGATGCAGTCTGATTGAATAGTCGCTGGGTAATAGGTAATATTGAAAATTATAATACGGTATAATAATATAATTATATAGAAAAATATTGCAGCAAAGTTTACATTCCCTAATTTTTTCAATATCAGAGTACGAAATAAATCAATCTGTATTATTGACATATATATTAATTAATAATAATAATAATCTCTCTTTCTTTAAATTAAGATATTATTAAATTTATATTACAACTGTGCATACAAATGTTAAATATATGAAAAGAGATACATATATTAGTCAGTGTTGCATAAAAATAAAAAAAATCACATTTGTGATTTTTCTATTGCGCATTGTATAATTTTCTCTCAGTAACTACCAATAATATTCTCTTTTTCCTCAAAGAATGCCATCTAACAATAAGTTAATTTACCTGTTTTATTCTATTCTATTATATCTTGTTAAAAATATTGTGTCTGTTTTTATTACCTTATCATTTTTCTCTCCATATTTTTCTGAAAGAAATCTACGTAAAAGAAAAGAATGAATAACTCTTTTATGAGTAATAAAAATCTGAGTCCGGTTTATGTTAAATTAAACAATTTTTAATTAATTTTATGCAATTATATTCTTTTCATTTAGATATTCTAAGGATTCTGGAACTCTCATTTGAGATCCAAAAAGCCGAAATTATTCTTTCGAGCGAATTCAATGCAATTCTTCGCAGGTTCGATTAGTTCTTTAAATAGTATCTGTTATTTGCGTTTCTAAGGTCTGTAAAACTTTTTTACAAATAATTTGACTACGGTAAGATTAAAGATATTCTGTATCCCATTGCCTTGTACTTGGTTAACAGAGTCGTAATCAAAGCTTCGTAGTTTCTTGTCTGCGTATATTGCTTAAAACAATTTTCAACAACATCCTTAAACGATCTCCACGCCAAACAAACTTATTTTATTCAGCGAGGTTCCGCAAAGTTTAAGATTACACAACAGAAGCCGAATCTAAAATTCAATAAAAATTCTCTCTTCCAGTTTTGCATCAGTGAACACAAAAGAGAATAACTTTATCGAAAAGAAATAGTCTTTACATTATTTTATATCTCTCTACATATTTACAGTATATACTACAGATATAGTATATACGCAGAGTATATATATAATAAACGATGTTACGCGTAAACCATTATAAAACTTATTTTCTGATGCGTGATGTTTATGACACGAGCATCAAACGCGCAACGCACCGTAACATATCAATAACAATCATTGCAATGGATGGTTGTTATTCCTGTTCTAATCTTATCTCGATCCATTAATTCGTAGGAAAATTGATACATTTTTTAATACAAGAATTTCGGTGCTCGGAATAGTACTATTAAATTATTTAAAAACCGATAAATAATTAATACTGCCAATTCAAATGTCGTAATCACGGATAATACTTACGGATAATTTCGATAAAATTGTCAATTTAAATCGAAGTCCATTTTATATGATCATTACACTGATCGAATCTCGCGGATATAGAATTCTATTTATGATTTTATATGTTGAATAATAAATGTATGCACACGAAATTATACATAAGCACAGGGTTTAGTATTGTAATATTCGATAATATTTTGTGATAATAATAATATCCAAAATTCGGAGTACAAACGGCGCAGCGTGTTAAACTGTTGGGCATGATAAGTGGCAATTAATCGCCGTTTCGTGTACTAGAACGTGATAAAACGTTGATGCTTACGGAGAGAGTGAGAGAGAGATTCTGCGTTTATTTAAAATTCATTTAGCGCAACGGTAAACTCGACTTACTTCTCGCGCCAGACCATTTATTAATAGACTCAGCAGAGAGGATTGCGAAGAGAGGAAGTGCGCTATACGACGACGAATTTCCACTTTCCGCGAAGTTTCCAACCGCGAAATTCGGACGTAATATCCCATCCAGCGCCATCAAAATCTCTTTAAACAGTGCAAGGTGGCTGCCACCGCAAAGTGGCAATGGCTCAAAGGAACGGGCGACAAAGCAGCAGGAAAAAGGGATGAGAGATGTGCACACACACACACACATACGACATGCATGAAACACGCATCCGTATACAACGCGTACCGGTACGCACACTAGTTCACGCGAACAATGTAAAAAACGCCGCGAGAGCTACGTGATCGGCACGTACAAAGGTGCGTGCATGGAGGAATAATAAATCTTCCCTCTCTCCTTCTCGAGAAAAAGAGAACAACACGAAGGATCGGAGTTGTATTCAACGAATGAATGTGCGCATTGTTATCCTCCTGATCCGGCCAAGTGATCCGGCATCGGGGACTCAAACATGCAATCCTTAAGCATCGCGATCCGGCACGATATTTCTATTAGGATATATTTAAAAAAGAAATATATTGATAACAAAGTTATAACAATTCATATACCTAATTTAAATTAAAAAAAAATGTTAAATGTACTTTAGCAGTTTTATTATGATCCCAATATTTTCCTAAAATATTTTAACAATCTTGATGATTGATTCTGAGAAAATGTAATTTACAAAGACTTTAGAATTTAGTGCGTCATTCAAGAAGTACATATTTTTATTAAAATCTTTAAGGGAGAGAAACTTTCAGCAATAAAAAGACTCTTAATATTAAGTTGAAAAAGAAAATACTAATATAAAGATAAACTATGTGATGCTAATTAGAGTAAATTATAAATGTTTCTTTATTAGTAATTAGTAGATAAGATTTAAGTAATCAGAAATAAGAGATATTAATATAAAAATATAATAATTTCAAATTATATTTCTATATTTTTTAAAAGTCTCCCATTACATTCACTTTTTTTCATTCTATTTTATATCTATAAATTTGCATTATTATCTCTGCTTTTTTTTTCAAAATTAAGTACATCGATCTTTCTCCGAACTTTCGAAAGACCTTTCGTACCGATGCTATCGAAGATATCCAGCTGAAGACGCGCTGACTTCTGATGTAATTTCTAGATTCGTTTGCTTTTACATTAAATTAATGAATTCTTGGATATCAATGCGCCGAGATATCAACAAAACTTCATTTAACAATCACATTTCCGTCAGTGAACCACTCTGGTGTTTCACAAAAAAACTCACTTCGATCGGAATATTCATTCGTATCTGCCGTTGTCTAAGAAACTTCTTTCCGGGCGGAGCTCTTTGGCTTCCGGTACCACGAAACTCGCGAAAGCTCCACCATCGACTTCGTGAGCTAACTCGAAAGATAAAATCAAAGGGACAGGAAGTAAGGGGAAAAAAGGATCGACGGAGGGGGACAAGACGGAGAGACGGCTCAAGCGCGTTTCTTGGTAGGAAAGATTCTCTTTCCTGCCGCTTGCTTGTAATCCGCAGGACGAAGACGTCTTAATTGGGGATTAAGGGTGAAAGAAAGCGCGGGTCACTCTCTGTTACGATAGCCGCCGGTGCAGCTTCCCAGTGACCCTTCCGGATTAATGCCCCGTATTTGTCCCGCACCTAACGATGCACTCTCTCGTTCCACTCAATCGAGGAAGTTCGAGTGTATCTTTGAGCATTAGCGAGCGAAAAGATATGTCGCGTTACCGGACGGGTAAACGTCAATTTACAAATCGCAAAATTAGATAAATGTTAGATTATTGCGAACAAAAATTGCGAGCAAATGTCCCATTTTGCGAAAGTTTCTTTTATGATGGAATAAGTGTACAAATGAAATATATCGCGTGAGAAGTGATATGAGTCTTTTGCAAAAATAATCTTGTTTTCGCAAAACATCTGCGGTTTTCTAAATTATTATAACGAACTTTTGTGGAAATGTAGAAAATTGTAGAGAATTCGTCCAACATTATTCCATGACTTCAAAGAACTTTGAGGAACTTAATTTTCCGATCCACAGGGAATGAATCGGGATATTGTGCATTTCTGCAACGTTGATAAGCACGTAACATTCGTTGCACATCTTGCGATCTGCAACTTGATCGTTGATCTTTAATGCGTACAACCAAGGCGTGATTATTAATGTAACTTTTGCCCGTGTACGTCAGGTGCTTTCCGCATAAACTCGCATGTTTATTACTTCGGGTAAAGTTATATTAGAGTTCAGATATGTATGTGGATTAAAGCTCGACTCGTCGCGGAACGACGAGCGCTAGTGGCACGAGCGGTGGTCTATTTCTCGAATTCGATATCGGGAGCGCTTTTAGCGGGAATTTCTTGCCGCCTGTGCTATACCGTCGGCAATCGAGGGAAAATTCGGACCGGAAGGCGCGCAACAAATTCCTAAGACGAAACTCGCAGATAGATGAATATTCCGAAAGCTCCAATGAGTTCTCGCCGCTCGGTCGGAGAATTCTTGAGAAAATGCGGTGTGCGGTTGAGAGAATGCAAACATAATTATTAAATAAAATCACGAGAAAGTTTTGCGGTTTACCCGATCGAGTGCGAGAAAACTTGTTTCTGTATCTTTTCCGTTACGAAGATATAAACTTCAGAAAATTTGATATTGTCGTAAGATGATATTATAATAAACGTATATATATACACACACATACACACAAATATATAGATATTTAGTTATAAAATATCATTTGAAAATATGAGAATTGAAAATCATAAATAATTATTATATATTATTTTTTATTACAGTCAATAAATTTGAAGGAAATTGTGTTACAAATAAAGAAAAAACATTAAGCATTTTATAATGTGTTTTCTTTGCATGATTTGTCAATATTTGACAAAAATTAGGTTTCGTATGGTATAAGTATTGCAGAGAGAAAGTGATTAAACTTAATTTTCAGAACACCATATTACGTGAAAAAGTGAATTAGCAGACATAATGAATATTAATGCAAAAAGATTACGTTTCGCCTGATTGTGAGAGAAAGTTAACGCGAATTAACGCATATGAGATAAAATGAGATTAAAAAGGGACGTGAGAAAGAAAGGGAGCTACAGAGAAAAAATATCGCGGGAACATTGCAGTAGGTACTTGGTTTCCGACACACGTTTAAATATTCATCGAGATCCGTCCGCGGATTTGTTTTCCTTTAAACTTTTGTTAGCCTAGTTTTCGCTCCGGAAAATATCCGACGATTTAATCGATCAAACTGCCGATCCATTTTTCACGGGTCAATAGTGGAAAAATTAAGTCCGAGCCAATACTCAAGAAAAAGAAAACTTTCACATCGAAGGCATTTGCGCACGCAAACGCTCTATTTGCTTCGCTCCGCTCCGTGTATTAACAAACTTTGGGATCTGGTTGGCATCGAGCAGAGAAATTTTCGCAATTTTTCAGGACTGGCGAACCGGAGCGGCGTATCGGGGCTCGTAAACAACTAATAGCCCTAACTGGATCTAACTGGTATAGTCATCGCTGAGAGGAGGAAAAAAAAAGAGAAGACACGCTCGCTCGCTTCACTATAATTGGCTCTCCGATTGCGCCAACGGCGACGGTGAACTTTTGCTCGGGATCCGTCGGGGGTGCGCCCGGTGCGTTTTAAGCGAGGATGGTTTAATCTTCGCGGGATGTACACCTTGCTGGCTGTACTCCCCGGAGTATTCGCGATCTCTCACGAGCGGACGAGCGGACGAGCGGACGAGCGCTGTGCGGGGACAATTCGACGAAGTGTTAACGTTGCGGCTCGCAAGTGCAACTTGCGTTAACCGCGCTTAATTGCGCGCAATTACCCGAAATGGCGAAGTAACGACCGGGTGTACTCGCCGTACTGTGTCCGGCGACCGACAAGGCATGCCACTCGCTTTTTCTCAAACTCGTGAACGTATCTCTTCAAGACACCTTCTCCCCCAACGCTTTCGACAAGATTGGTCGAGCGAAATTGCAGCTAATTTGCATTAATTCAGAAAAAAAAGACGTATGTCATAGTCAAGTAACATTTTATCCAATATACTTCTTCTGCGTTAAGTGAATTCCTGAGAACTTTTCTGAGAAAACGTGCAGTTTTTTTTAATTTAACGATAAAACAATTAATCATTTAGTTAATCAAAAGATGGAACGCTGCACAACACTCCAGGTATAATGAGCGTACATAAAAGATATTGCACTTGTGTTTATTAAGTGCTATAATTACATCATCATCATTATTTTTAAATAAAGCAGCATATATCATAATATTAAAAAATTTCATAAATGTAAAACAATTGATAACACTAAATCAATTAAATAATTCTCTGTGCAATAATTATATCAAATTCAGGTATATTTAGAAAAGAGAAAAAACTTTATTAAGTTTTAAAATTATGTAATTTTAGTAACATCGCTTATATACAAGCGTCTGTCAAAGTGTCGGTAATATTAATTTACATATATTTACCATTAAATTACTTTCGGAACAAATTCGCGTAGCTATTATTTTTGATCCAACAATTTTTTTTTAGGATGTGTTGTACAATGCCGACTGCAGACGTACTTTCGGTAAATAAGGATCTTGTTTCCGCTCAATTACGCTGCAGTCTTGCAATTAATGATCTCTCGTAATCGTTCTGGATTTGTCGCCTTCGTTCAAGGATGAAAAACCGCGAGACATTTCACGACATAAGTGCACTTGTTATTTCGCCATTCTTGGTAATTGCGCGCAATTAAGCAGTAAGGGACACGCAGCCAAGGCTGTACGTATATGAATATGACCAACACTGTCAGCTTTCAGAAGACCGATACTCTCGTAAAAATATTTTCATTTATGTAGTTTTAAATTTAATTTCCACTAAATTCTCGGTCGACATCACGCATCTCTTTTCATCATGCGATTTTTATTTTTACTCTTTGTCATTTTTACTCTCAAAAAGAATACTGGATACAAAGCAAACCTCGACCTACTTTCTTCTTTTTTTTTTTTGCAGAAATAAGTATAATTAAGTTATTATGCTCTCTGATTGGATCGTAATCCGCTTATTGTATATGAGTTTTTACAATTCTCCGAATAATATATTTCTAGAATTAAACAGCATAAAAAGATTTAAGTTTTTTTCTCGTCTTTTAAATAAAATTAATACTTTTGCACGCAAACGCCCAAGATGATTTTGTCGAGACGATTCTAAAGCAAAATTTACACACGCAATGATTAGTGGTGCCAATCAATTAGCGCCAGTAAAAATGCAAGTGTAAACACTTGATACAAACTGGCGCTAGTAATGAGGCGTTTACTGGCGGTTATTGGCGCCAGCGAATTGAAAGTTAAGATATTTTAACTTTTAGCAGTACTGGTGCCAGGTCCAAGCGTAAAATTTAAGGTAACATGCTTGCTGTCATTTACTGTGTGTTTAATTGATAAATTTAAAATATTTTCCATATTATACACCAATAGCGCATCACTGTGTAAACACTTGTGAGTTTGTCAGTTTAATGGCAACGGTTTCTGGCGCCAATGAATGTCAGTCAGTTGGTGCCACTAATCATTGCGTGTGTAAACGCTGCTTAATTTTATTTAATTCGTACAATTTCGATTATTCTTGCCACTGAAAATAAACGCGACGTAGCGCGTATCATTTTACGTTAGCAAGATGAAGTTGAGCAAAATCGAGTCGAGAAAGAGGTCCACGTTGACAAAAGGATTGCAATAAGATTCAGATGATGTACTTTTATCTCGTATTGTATTGGGATTTTCGCGAATACGGGCCGTACCTCGCACTCCTGCACCTTGCCCGCCGCACGGTCACCGCGAGGGTCAAACGACGTTAACACTTCACCGAATTGCTCGGTCGACTGCCCCGCAATTCGCAGGCTGATCTAAAATTGAGATCAAGGATCGACGCGTCGATCGATTCAGACTTGTACTCCCCATGATCGAACTCGCCTTTATTCCAATTGGGCTCGTTTAGCGCTCGCGTACAGTCGTGCCGAATGCATTTGCATCTGAACTTGTACGTTGCGACTTTCGGGATTATACTGTCGCCGTCGTAGCTACCACTTTACGGCCTTTTTCGTTCTTGATCGAGAAACGCGGCACTTGAAGTAAAATTTATTTACGCTTTTGATGGCGAGTAAAATTTAACGTGATAGATACTCAATCTTTTCTACATTTTACGACGCGTTTGTTGATTTAATCTTGTGTAGTATTCTGTGACTCATTTTTAAATAAGCTTTTATAATAATGCTGATAAAAATTGAATAAATATTACCGAATTAATAATATAAGAAAAATATCTGATAATGACAGACAATTTTTACTCGCATTATGATGGATCAAATAAAATCCTTGATAAAATAAAATAAAAAGTAAAGAGATAAATTTCTTTTTATTTCTTGTTTAAATTCTTTACGATATAATACGTATAAAAACACGGACAGCATCAGCTGTAATTTCGATGGTACTTGACCGAGAATCGCGCGGGATCAAGTTTTTCTAAAGCTCGCGCGAGTTTTTCGTCGAAGACGACAAATCCAGAGCAATTAGAGGTGGCCGTTAGTTACGAGGCCGTTTTCGCTGAATGGAACACGAAAGAGCTGCTTTAAGCAGCAGTTCATTGAAATCTAGGTTAACACCGGTAAATTTATCCTGCCAACTACTCATTGTTAAATTACTCACTCTTGCTACTGTCCGATACAAGAAGTGAATTTTTATTCTAATCTTTTGAATGGGTATCACTCACACTCGGCGCTTTTTACCGATGGTTAAAAGGCACGATTATCTCGCGGCGAGCAAACGTATAAAAAATGTGAGAGATAAAAATTGACGCAAAACAGTTTGTTTAAAAGATAAAAATACATATCTCTTACGTATATTTCATAATCTTAATAAATTTTTCACAATAACACTCATTCTACATTCTATGAAAATTCTGATATAGCGAAAAATTTATTTCGACTGATAATTAAAGCGTAACTACGACGAATATAGATAATAATTAAATGAAATCATATATTGGATTGTATTATTTGTAGTGATAATTTAATATTTTACGACAGGCATAAAATTACTTTAATTAAAGTAACCTTAATTAAAATGATAGCCGGAAAAGCGATGACACGAGGGAGTTCCATGTTATATTATTGTAATATATTGCAGCATAATAAACTACGAAATAATATAATCAAACGAGATTATAAAGTGAATCGCGCGGGTAAAAGTATACTATCGTGGCTATCGCCATGCAGAAATTTCATTCATTATTACGCCCTGCGTTTTATCACCTATAGATACAACAAAATAGTTCAGTTTCGATGAGATCTATTGAGGTTCATCAGGCAATAGGTTGCACACCGACAATCTTAATTTTAATAACGTATTC
This sequence comes from Temnothorax longispinosus, assembly GCF_030848805.1. NCBI lineage: Eukaryota > Metazoa > Arthropoda > Insecta > Hymenoptera > Formicidae > Temnothorax > Temnothorax longispinosus. The sequence continues at coordinate 12,477,100 of NC_092360.1, read as the reverse complement.
TCTGAACGACTCAAAAATTTGAGTTTTCTTAATTGCAAAAAAATCACTATTAATAACAACTGGCAGTTTTACAAAATGTTCCAAAAATGTTCATAATTGTATAACATTTAACGTTTTGAAAATTAATTGAAGTTGAAGGATCCTAATACGAAAACTATCTCGAGACTCGAGATCGCAACAATTTCCGAGTTATAAGCGATCAAAGTTGGCGTATGTATTGCGTGTCGAGTTTGCACACTCAGACCCAGAACTATAGCCGTGTATACGTTGCTATTGTCAGTTATTGATTTTGAGTGAATTATTGTGTGCAACAATCACTTATAATCCTTCATAATAGATTTGAAATCTATACGTTGTACTGTACTCAAAGACAACATTGAGCATCTTTTTACTATGAATATAAAAATATTTATACGTAAACTTTGCGTAAAAATCGACTTTTTTTATTATGCCTATTTGTCATTTCATTTACATTATATAATAATATCTCCATCTTTCTTATTGTGCCAACGCAACGTATTTCCAACCAGACTACTTTAAGACAATGAAACGTTTATTTGGAAAAAAAAAATTATTTTTTATTCCCTGACATCCAATAGACTGATTTTACATATGTCTAATACAAGTTTCAAAAATCCATTACTTTAAATTTAAAAGCAGATAATCTACTCACGGATACGATGCATCATCGCCTTCAATATTTCCCAGGCTTTCTCCTTCTTCTAGCTTGTTCTTTCGTTTCTGGTTCTTCATGCCACTCACAAATATTCACTTACGAAAACACCATTAATTATAAACGTGCGGCCGTTCATGGCACTCTTGATATTAATCACGACTAATATTTTATTATGATGAAAGAATAAAGTGAAAAAAATGATGGCGGAAGTTACGATTTACTCGACACCCGAGGCAGATATTTCTCGCAAATTAATGTTAAGGGTGAATTTTGAATTTTTGGGGAGAGTTTTAATGACAGAGAAATATGAATGTACGAATTCCAAGTTTATGCTAAAGAATTACATACATATTGAAACATGGGCTTAGTTACTGTATTTACTATAATTAAACGTATTGGGATATCACTTGATTCAGAATCGATATGTTACGTATACGCAACGTTTCGTTAATAATTTAAAAATTTGAGATTAATGTCTCGGTAGTTTTAATTTCACGCTATACAATACGATTAATAAAATCGTGTTAATGATTAAAGAAGACATAAATTATTCGAAAATGTATTATTATCAAAATTTAATATTACGCGCTTACATGTTTAGAACACGTTTGTGTCTCACGAAATAATGTGAGTACACGCACTATTAATAATAACAAACGATATATCGCGCCTTGTCGTTACTTAAATGCCCCTTGATGGGGACCAGCGGACCCCAGACCCATTACAATGATATATAATATTTTGAAATGTTCTTGCCAAAAATGGAGCTCATGCTCCCATTGATGATAGTTGAGTGATTGGCCTACCCGTTCGTACACTTAGCAGTACTCAGTTTACTTAATTTTTTATACTATGTTGAAATTGAAATTTTAACAATATAAGCATTTTATTCTCTTTTCTAAGCCTTCAAATCAATGAGTAAGGAGACCTTTTTCATGCTAGGGTCTTTTAGACCCCTCATGTCATTTACGAGATTCTTGAGAGGTGTGGCATTTAAGGGTTAAATTTAGCAATCAGCGAGTCTCTTCGCGCTCTCCATCCGAAAATAATAAATAAAAAAAAGTTACAATTTAATTGGCGACAAATTGAAAACACCGCGAGAGATATCCGAATGTTATTAAAGACATATATGTGTCCATAAAAATATCACGGTAGAATAACTACAAAAATCGTTTATTATTTCCAATCCCTATATCGTTGCAATCCGAATTCGAAGTGAATAAGTTGTATAAGATATCTATTTTTTTTTTAATAGTGAGTGTCTTGAGTCGTTAATTTGCGGGAAAGGTAATCAGTCATACGCGCGGCACTGATAATAATTAATCGCTCGATCGTGCTTAGGGAATATCGCGTTCTCGGTGTCTCTTGATACCTGCCGCAACCACGTTCCGAGAGAGAATAACGCTACGGACATACGCATCGGCACGCGCCGTTACCTGCTCGCTCGAGCTTCGCCATGCGAATGACAACACTGTGCGCGGCATCCTTGCGTACGATAGCACGCGGCGTACGTTATCAAAACAAACACGAAGGCCGTGTGTCCCAACCAGCTAACCCTCGTTACCACGAAATATTTGCGTACGACAAAATAACTGCTCGTTGAACATTCTGTTCTGTATCGATCTCGATAAACGCGCTACATTATCATATATTTTCGTTTTATGAATTACCATTATGGTTGTTTAAGACCGCGATCAATTTTGTTGGACTAAATTAAACGCTTTGTCGAAGTACATATAATGTAACATCATTATTTGAATTCTAAGCATTTTTTGTTAATTATTTTTGTTAAGAATAGTTATGATATTTATTTCGAGAATAAAATTGATTCCCGTTTTTGGAAAAAAAACGACTTATGTAATTTATTTATTATTACTTTATTAAATTCTAAAATTATGTTTTAAGAAAAATAAAATTATGTGATTTTAATTAATCAAAAATATAAGATTAAATTCCTGCAAAATGTTTGAAAATTAATCTCATTTTTTTTAGTTTACTATATATATTATACGTTTACTATACGTTAAAATATTATGTAATGGTTACGAGATAATCTGTATATCTCTTTGCCGTTAAGTCTCAATCTAAAATTGTAGAATAAAATTGTTAGAATAAAAAGGAAGTTAATGGAATCTATTACGCTTACATGATGTCAATAAGACATGAAAGTGATATCACACACGATATACGGATTAAACAACTTTAATCCAAAGAAGCGCCGACCCCGAGCTTAATTACACTTAATCAGCCGAAATGACGGAATAACGAGTTCATTCGGGGTTCATTCTGCGGCTAAATGCGGTCGTACGCGGTTTTTCATCCTCGAACGGCGACGCCATAATTCAATGTAATTGCCGGAGCTAGTATTCAAGGCACTTCCTTCCTGAATGCTGCGCGAAATAACCGTAAGAAAAATTTATTCGAGTGCAGTAAAGTCGATCTCACGAGAGTCCACGTTCCACTAAAATAAAACTCATCCTAAATCAGAGGCCAGGTATTTTGAAAATGTCTTGCTCTTTGTATCCTTTATTTTGTAACGCAATTTTGTAAAATAAAGCTTATATTAATCATTTTCAAGTTTGTCTTTTGTCTTATGACAGGTTCGCCCGAAAATATATTACTTATTTTTTTTCAACTAATGCGACTTTAAAATAATGCAAAACATAATCCAAGATTCTCATAAAAATACCTTTAAAAAAATGTAAAAAATATTGTTGCATTATAAAACTGTCAATTTATCTATCATTCTGTGCACTTACACACGATTCATATATTCTTAGATTTAATAATTAATATACTTTGCATGCATATATCGAAAAAAAAATCACATTCTAAATCTTCCTTTCATTTAGCGTTAAATCTGGAGTCCAAAGTTGTTGAACACAGAAGTTCTGATCACGGCACACGGGCGGTAAGATCAGTTCTTAAGTATCCTTAAGAACCATCGGTACGCGGCATGGAATCGAGCGAGCTTAATAACGGGTGACGTGAGTCGGTCGGTTTACTTGGGGAAAAAAAAGACTGGGATCCCCGGGAACTGCCGCTCCCATGGGCGACCACGTCGTCGTTGTCGGAAATCCGAGCAATTAGACGTGCCACGGTGCAAACGTCAGTTACGAAGCCCCGGTCGCGTTGAATCGAGGGGTATGCGGGGGGAATGGGAGGAAGAGCGGGAAATGTTTTAAAGCGAGCTTTATTGAAATCTGGGTTAACACTCGACTAGCTCGACTGTCGGTCGAGTTGTGCAGTCGTTTCGAACTACCGGCACCGTCGCTGCGCTATCATCGGGGTCCCCCCGCCACCTCTCCGATTCCCGAGGGAATAAAAGCCGGTGCGGAGGCTCGACAAATGCCCCACGAACTCCCACTCACGCGAGAATGGCGTAATTACCGATGTTGGCAATTAAGCAGCGCACTTTACGTTTCGTGCCTTCGTCGTCAATTAAGCGACTCGGTGCGGCGGGCCACGACCTCATTCATCGAGGAACACTCATTCGCGAGGACACGTTAACGTTTTTGATATATCTCGGGCTCGATAACTTCTTACGAGTCTTCGAGTCGAGATTTATCGACGACTCTTACGTTTGTAAAACCGTGTGATTGAACAAATTTAAGCAGAAATTATTGTAACGAGGAGAACGCAAAGGTATATAATCGTGAATTACATTTTAATAGGCACGTAACATTATAATATCAATTTTAATTATTTTTATTGTTGTATACGATGCCTACGGAAACCATAGATAAAACAAAAATCAATCTTTTCATGAAATTTTTAATTTTAGTCAAATTGGAAATAAATAACATTGATTATTTAACTTAATCTGTTTTAAATTTTTTGCATTTTGTTAATAAAATTTTAGTAATAAAATGTACTTTATGTACATACATAAAATATTTTTAAGTAGCATGTTATAAAGCTTAGAACTTTATATAAAATAAAAACGTGTTATATTCAATTATTTGTTGACTTATATACTACAATATTGTTTTTATTACGTCATTAAATTTTTAATTTTTCCGGATTTATACCCGATGTAAAAAATACGAGTATTGTACTGTAATATGTATACCACATGTTTGGTTGTACTGATTAAATATAAATTATGAAATCGTTCTTATATTTATATATCTGACATTTGGTCAGCTAGACTAGATAATATAGATAAAACATAGATTTTTCGTTAAATGAATGACACATTATAAAAGTGACGACAAACCGCCTAAAGCTTTTGAGTCCCCAATAGGTTGCCAAAGTTTTCACGAAAATCCCAACAATACCGTCTCGGGTCACGAACCAGGGCCGCTTCATCAGTCCGGAGAAGTCGATTAATTCAATTAATTCAATCTGGTAATTGCTTCCCATCGATCTTGGCCCTACGAAGTCGAGTTACCTGGCAGTATATACCTGTATATACCACCCATCCGCTTTTTCTCGATTTTCTCACCCATCCTTTCCTTTCCGTCCTTAGCCAAGTGACAGTCGCTTAAGGCTTTACGGCACCAGTTTCAAGAAATGCGCGAGAAAAGAAATAAATCCGATTTTCTTCTTATTCTGCGTCACATTCGCTCGTGGAGAGTTTAATCAAAATACAATACGATTTTTAAAGAACCGAGATTAATTCCAATCAAATTTAAATCGCGGTAACATAATGACAAAGTAATTGAACTTTTTCTTTCACGCAGCGACCTAAGTCACTCGTAAGTCGGTAAAAAATTGATATATATTTATATTCAAGTAAATCTTTTAAAGATCACACGAGCTAATCTAATTATATTAGGAAACGTAAATCAATATTGAAACATTGAATTTTTCTAAAATAAATTGAAAGATCTGCTTGACATAAGTTTCTTCTGGGACACAATCAAATAAATTGTGGATTTTCATAGAATAAATAATAGCAAAAAATCATATAATATAATAGCAATATTTAATATTTAGAAGCCTATAATATAATCTAAAGCGTCTAATGTGATGCTATATAGAATGTTATACGTGTTGTCAAATTTTCCGCACAAGCAGGTGTCACGTAATTTCGTACAGTCAGACTTTTAGAATACACCGTGTTTGCATTGCGTTAACTTGCAAATAGCTCGGGAGACATTCGTCGAATTGTTACGGCGCTGTGCCGCGAGCTTCTAATTGCTCATAACGGATCTTGTTTTGCAGCCTGCATTGCTATCGCCCAAAACATTGAAACGAGGAAACTTCGGCGAAAACGCGGAGTCGATACGGGCGAGCGAATTTCCTGTTTATGCGAGCTAATCTATTCGAAGTATTATTTTGCGCACGCGCGAAGCTTGTCCCGGCAGTTGTCGCACGAAGGACTCGCAAAGTTGGCAAATATTGAAAACTACCTTCTTTTTTAAGGCCGCCATCCTTCGCAGGCGTCGTTCCGCACAGATGCTGTTTTGCGAGATGTCATTCTTCGCAGATAAGCAGATATTTTGCCCCCTTTTCTTTCGATTTAATATCGTTTAAATTCATTTAACAAAGTTTATATTGCTAAGAGATCGGAATCAATTTATACGTTACACGAACTTGTGCGTTACATTAACTTGTATCATAAATTGACTTTAGTAACATAGATCGTGCATGGAACTTTGTTTATCAGCATATATGTGCTCAGTAAAGTGCTGTAGCACTTAATTAGATTACCTTTTCAAACCTCTGCTATAAGTAATTAAAATATTTTCACAATACGTAACTTACGTTATATCTAACTGTATTTGCAAACTCTTTTTTTACTGTTTCTGCTCAATACTGACGTAACATGTGATATGTCACGTATCCAAAGTTGGATATACAATTTCCGAGCATTCTTTGTAGAAACAATCCAAATATTACCCACTTCGTAAAAAATTCTTTGGAAATAAAAACATTTTTTTTAGTAGACATAAATAAATAGATCTTTGTTACGCTGAAAAAATAAAAAAAAAAGTTGCCGAAGAAAGATTTTTAACGGAAATTTCGCACATTGGCAGCTAATTTTTTCAGAATTGTGGCATCACCGCCATCGTCGTACTTATGAAGTTCGCGCTCTGAAACGTCGAATGCAAGCGACGGCAAGAGAGTTCCTCAGATTATGCTAATAGGACTCTCTCGTCGTGCTCGATAACTAACTGGATCAAAGTTTTCAATTAATAACTTGTCACCGGCGGCGATACCTTACCTTACTCCGAAACTTCGCGCATTACTCCGCGCGTCAAATCGGCCCTCGTTACAGTATTTTCGACAGAAAGGTTCTCGTAGGTAGATCACGCTGCTAATTGGCAGTTCCGCCCATCTCGCTATCGCCCATTCGCAAGTTCGTGTGTTGATATTATAGTTATTACCCGCTTATATACTGATTATGCCGAATACTTGCAAAACTATCATCTAGATAAATATGTGCAAAAACGATAATTTATTATCGTCATTATATTATTTATGGTCGCATTAATTTACTTAATATCTGAATATTATTGAATTATTACTATCTCCGGAATTATCCGTGTTTTGAGAGTATGTTGAATGTTAATCCTGATCATTTTATATTCGACAGTAATTTACACGACTATTTTTTATCACTTAGATATGTTTTTTATTATTTAAATGTTTTTCTTTTATTTTATCACAAGTCATAGTTTTAAAGGAAATGCTTCATTTCATTCAAAATATTTCATAGCTTTTTACAACAACACACGTGAGAATTTGATCCAATTTCTTTCACAGTAAATAAAGCCTCAGGAAAAAAAGATCAAGTTTCACGCGCAATAAAAATATTTTCAATATTTCGCGACTTTTTCAAAAATCTGATTCGATTATCCGATTTTGATCTCTGGGTATTTTTATCGAGAGGAAAAAAAGCCAGCGTTCAACTTCCGATTTCGAGCTCTCGACTTTTCTTCAACAATTTAATTTAGTCGGTTGCTTACGAATGTATTTCGAGCATGCATTCTGTGCGCGTAACCAACGCCCTCAAGACACTGATTACGAAATCGTTTGCTAAAAATTGCGGTACGAGATCGGGCGGCAGCGTTGCGCATTCGACACACGTAATCGACGGCGGACGGTGGATGGCACGGTAAACATGGAACGCGATTCGTTTCAGGATGGAGATATGAAAAAAAATCTACAAAAAAGGAACGGTGCGCGACAGAAAATAGTGTCGCGATCTGAGAGATAATAATCTCAGGCCGCAAGCCTGTGGAAATGGCACAAAAAAATATGATCAAAATATCATTTCTCGCGAAACGGCAAAGCGTACGATTCCAACACTCGAAGAGTCGAAGACGGACTCGAGAACATCTTCTTCGAAGTGTTTGCAGAGGCATTGAGAATCCCCGCGAGATGCTGTAGATCTTAACAATGGCATGAAGTTTGGAGAATCATTTATATCTACTAATACTCGACCGTCGCACAATTGTAAATTTGAATTGTCTCGCAACTCGGTTAATAGCACTCGATGTCGTAAAGCTATACGAGATTTGTATAATAAAAAAAAAACTCAACTCGTAAACATTTCAATTCACAAACTTTTTGATCAGTGACCTTTTTTATCTGTTAACTTCTACGATCTATGTTTTCTAAAGCAATTTAAGAATAATTTAAAAATTTCCCAACAACTTTTAACTTCGTCGTGTCGCTATATGAGTTTCAAAGTTATAATTTCATATTCGATTTTGTGCAAAGAATCAAATGGAATAATTGGGACTTATGAATGAGAACACAACGAATTTCCAATGATAAAACTTGTCGCGATAAATAAATATGTAGAAGTATTCATTATTTTATAATAATTTTGCGCAAGAAGTGTTAATATTTTATTATTAGGAAATACTAATACGCTTATCCCATTTGTTCAACGGTTTTAATTTATCATCCTGGACGTCATGTATTATAATTATTCTTTCACTAGGCACAGAATTCGATAAATTAAGCGCGATATACTAGAAAACCCGTTCGAATGCGTTAACGAGAGGACGTTTTGATTTCAACGTCGATGGGCAAGAGGTAAAAAATTGGAAAAAAACTTTCTTCTAGAGAATATCGTGCGAGCAAAAATATCGCGTGATTCGACGCGTAATTATTGCATGGTTTTTACAGCGAAATTTGATTTCTTTGTGTGAATACTTTTTGCCTCGCGCTCGAACGAGCGCGGCACGATATTGGCAGTGATCATTGTTCGGGGTTTAATTTCGGTATTTGGGTGATGTGCATACACGTGTACAAAACGTGTACTCTAATGTTTTATAAATAATTATTGTAGAAGGTTTCATTGGAATAACTTGCATAGGTACTTAAGTATTTTTATATAACTATAGACTACACAAAAATTTCCTAACTGCAAACACTAAACATTCAGTAGTACATTATTTTATTATTTCTTCAAATCTTATTATTAAAAATAAATAAGTGAATATACGACCGAATGTGATACAGTTCAAAATCAAGGGAAACGCTGTTAGACGGTCAGGACTGGATCTTCTGTTTAATAATATTATTTAAGGGAATTTTACGTAAAAGTTTCTTCGCTTTAGCAAACCACGCGCCGTTACTATCGGACAAAACGCAGTCTTAACCAAAGCTAGAACGGCACAATATTTTATTAATAATTGTTTAAGATCATAATTTAACACAAGAGAGAGTAAGTTTACACGCCGTTTATGATTTAATTTATGCCTGACGATATTGTCTGTAAAGATCGAGGAAAAGAGGGTTTAAGGTGATTCGCGATAATTAAATGGTTCTGGGCACCGCGCCGCGCCGTTCGCGGAACGATGACGAGGACGAAGCAAGTAGCTGGAGACGCGGCAATGTAATCCACGAAAATCCGATTTTCCTCGGCAAGAAGAATGATTTACATAAACCTTTTACCGGAAACGGAGAAACGGAGTTACAGCGAGTTAAGGGAGCGCAAACGAGAAGTTCACGCCGCTGTCATGGGGGGCGAAAGTTGTTATACGAAAATATGAGGGGGGAGGAAGGAAGACACGTAACGTCGGGTTGCCGTTGTCGGGTCGCGCATTCGGAAAATAAAAGCGCGGCCGCAAGTGTGACGGACGCCGGGGGAAATTTCATTTTGGACCGACGCTCGCGAGCGTAAACGGATTAATACGAGACAAGTGCTTTTATTACTCGGACGCCGGTTTCGTCGAGCGGCCGTCCCCTCGCCCCTCGCGAACGCGATTAATTTCTCTTGTTGTTCTTCTTGATTACGCCGCCGCGACGAACGAGTAAATGTTACCTACATTCGCGAAACAAGCTCCTCGGATTTGCGACAATGGCAACAACACGCGTAATCGATGTAGTAATACACGACGATAAATTTGACGTAAAATTAGCATTGGAATCGAGTTGACGTTAATAATTCTAAATTGTGTGATATTTTTAATATTTTTATTTATACTTTTGACATAAATTAATTTGTTACTTTTTGCTATATTTAAGACGTTACTATACTTTATTATATAAAATATTAATTTCATACAAACATTTTATAAAACAAACTTTGGAAATTTAATAGATTTATGTTCAAGAGCTAATATATTGTCATTGCTGTTGTATATTATTAAGTTACATTTTCATTATCGTAATTATTGTTATTATATACATTATTATCACGCTTTGCATGTTTCGATTTCTACATATATTCCGTTCGTTTCCGTATTCGTTTCTCGATGTTTTTTAAGCTGAATCTGCATCGCTTTTATGTAGGTATCTCGTAGCTAAAATGTATTTTCTACGCTTTTTATAGCTCTCGCATCTCTGATTTTTCCTGAAATTTTTCTTAATTCAACGCACATCGTGGGATCCTTACAACAAAGCTTGCTATCCAGCCACCTATTAACCGACTTATAAAAACCGCATTTACATTTTTACGAAAAATTGGAAAAAAGGAAAAAAGCGAAAACCGCCGCGGCAGACCCAATGCGGGTACATCTTCCGCAGAAAAAAGCTATAAAAGCCCGACGTCTTCGCCGGTGAAGTTCGTGACGCAGGCAAACTGTACGCCGAGCATGAATTTTATTTGCGTATATACGGCGCCGCGGCGCGCGCCTTTTGCACGATGATGAAGAGAATGAACGTGTGGTTTACAGTGGAGCCTCTCTCTCTCTCTCTCACTCTCTCGTGAGACGAGGGGATTCAGATAAGATTCTTCACTTAGAAATGAGATAGCAACGATGAAAGGCGAAAAAGGCGTTTGATTCCTCCCACGTGTATATCGACTCGGGAAGAAGCGAACTCTCGAACCAGAAGTTTTCCCGTACTTACTTCTACACGGGTGGAAAAATCATTTCCCGGAGTCGCTCGAGGAAAGAATATCGTCGACCGTCTCTGCCAACGTATCGAGTATCTTCGAATATTCTAAACGCATGTAGGTTTTCTAAAAAATTACGCAACGAATAAAAAAAATTTATTGTACAGCCTTTACCTCTCTATTTTTTTTCCCTCTTCACTAGTTGTACCGTATATACATTTACTGGCCCTATACCCTGTCGCTGTAAATCTCACTCAGAGAGACCGACTGTGAATTAACTCTTTTGGACGTGAGAGAGAATCATGCGAGTTCCATTCAAAACGGCCGCGCTGTCCCCGATTTCGCTGGTTTGAAAATTTTTTCCATTTTTTACATCGTTAGAAAGTGCATTATTCCGCGCGCCACTGGATGCGCGCGTGCGTTTGACGCATAGATAAACGGGTATCAGGGCGGTCGGTGAAACGCCGTTAATCCTTTGTTTCTCTTTTTTCTTCCCCCTTCTCCCTTTGTCTTTCTCTCTCTCTCTCTTTCTCTCTGTCTCTTCTTCCTCTCCTCTCGCTCTTTTTTTGTTCCCAGCAGGTCGATGAAGCGCGTCGACGAAACACGACGGAGGCGGCGCGGATTATTTTTCCCGATCGGGATCGCGAACTTCGAGAGATCGGACTGCCGGGGTTGAAATCGAATTATCGAAACGAAAATACATTCGTAACCGAGAAATCGCTGCGCACCATCGTCCACCGGCAGTTCGTCGTCCCTCGACGCACATAACTCGCGTCGTCGCGGCGCGAATCGGATCGTTGCTCATGGCACGGCCATCTACCCCTGGCTGAGGGCTCGTAACTTTTTTTTAAAACCCCGTCACCGCCGCTACCGCCGACGGCGGCGGTGCCCATTCGCTCAATGTATGGTATACGCAGTCAGAGAGGTAAGGTGCAGGAGAGAATTTATTTACCTCAGCGTACGCGCCATTTGGACGCCACGGTACCATCGAGTTAGCTTTATAAGTTGTTAAATGCGCGCAACTTGAAACGCACAAGTTCCCGAGGTAAAACCTGGAATAATTCCAGACATTCTGACATTTAGGCGCATCCCGGTGTCACATTCGTGGGAAGAATGGATCTCGAATTTTTTCTGATTTGCTGAGTTCTGAGAGGTGTGTGTGTGTTTGTGCACCTGGTGCATTTATAAAAGTTCAATCATACGTCAAACAACATCATACATAAGAGTCATGGCGTGATGTGTAATACATAAATATGAAAACGTATTTAATTATGAAAAAATAACTTTTGAAAATTTACTTTTGCAAGTATTACTTTATAAAAGCCGGATTTTGTAAAACAACAAACTTGCGTAATCCGATATTTGACGTGCACAATGACCTAATATATACTCAAGCTAAAGGGGAACAGGTACTATATATGACGACTTTAATAAACAAGGTATTTAGTAGTTAGAGTATACCGAGTACTATGTATAGCATGTCGGTTAATACGGGAATATAGAATGTACATGTATACACAGTGGAGAAAGCAATACAGGTTTACATATAACGCCAGAGTTAAGCTTTGAGTACGCCTGGAATTATATAGCGTGCGGTGCGCAGCTACATTGTGGACGTAGCCAAGAAAGTACAGCATTTTTGTCATTCACTTCCCTATGAGCGATAAAGTGAAATCTCTAGTGAAATATAGTAAGATACACGATAAAATTTCGCAGTGCCTTGGAGAATTTCTTGACTTCTCCGTGACATTTCGAAGGGACGGACTTTCCCGACGTGCCGTATTCGCACAAACTTTCAACTGTTTTATAAATCTAATTTGAAGATGTTTTTGCATTAGAACTTCTCATCCTCTCCGGTCAAACTAACATAAACGTGTGACGTATGATATGTGGCTTCAATCGTCATTCTCGAAAATATTTTTGCAATAGATTTTTTTAAATTAATGTTTTTCACTCTGTCGATCTTTCTCTACTCAAATATTGCAATGTTTTTCGAATGCTACAAAAAATATCGTGTTATTTTACAAATTATCGATTTATTTCGATTCGTTCCGTTGAGCAAAATAAATTTCTCATAAACTTTACGACACCTCTTGTAATGCAGTCGTGCATCTACAACACGTGTGGCATCAGTATAAATCAGAAATTAACTTAAATTAAACCTCTTATTTCTTCCAAAAACGCATAAAAAGTGCACTGCCGCGCCGTCGAAAAGCAAAAGAATGTAAACTCAACAATTATCCAAATAAAAAAAGTCAATATAAAATTATATCATATTCAATATCATAGGAAATAAAAATTCTATTAATTTACTTCCATTTATATTTTTACTTTAGTGTTTTTCATAGAAATATAAAAATAATCCAATCTATTCATGTATGCAATAGAATAGGTAATTTCTCTAAAGATATCCAATACTGCAAACAGACGCAAAGTTTTGCGAGAACTGCCCTTCCGATAATTACACACACGAATGGTTACTATTATTCCACTAGAGTAAAATCGTGTCCTACGTATCCCATTGTTCCCATCGGCGTTCTACATTTATCGAAATAGACATTGCAGCGTAAATTGCGCATAGCATATCAAAGAATTTTTTGAATGTCAGTAATAAAGTATAGTTACTAATAAAAAATTACATGGCGTTCTTTTCTTCAAATATCACAGTGTTGAACTCATTCTCTTTTTAAAACAATTTAGATATTCTGTCTCTCTCTCTCTCTTTCTCTCTCTCTCTCTTTCTCTCTCTGTCGTACTACACAGTATTAAAATCAATATTAAATATTTGTCTAATAGTATGTATAGTATTCGTAATAAATATAGCAATTATATAGTTATTGTTATTTGGAAAGCAATTGTGATATATAATCACAATTCTTAGAAAGTATACTAAAAGAACATTCCTCGTCATTAATGGCAGATCGTCTTTTCTGAAACCGAAACGACAGATCTCGTGCAAGATGAGATAAAGTCGAGGCAATTAATTTCTTCTATTGAGGTAAAGAAGACAGCCCTCGTTATAGTACACGATATCTCCTAATTAGTCTAAACGATCCTGCGCTCGAATCGGTATCGGGCGGAAGGATATACTTTGCAAGGAAGTATCGAATCCGATTTCGAGACATGTCTAACAAGCATCATAACTCGGGGCATACCAAGAACGTCTCGAAACGTATAATAATACTCTCTAATGCAATTATAGCGGCATGTCAATTCAGTATAATGATGAATATCGATATACGCACGAATAGATGCGTATCTGATTTATTTAATATAAATTTGAAATACTTCCTATAAAAGTATAACATTTTCTTTCTCTCATCCGCATTACACTTTAATAACAAATTTTTAGAGGAAAGGTAGGAAAACATATGCATCTGTTATTATTATCAACATAGTGGAAAAACATATATATATATATACACCTGTTATTATTATCAAGATTGTTTAAATAAATGAAAAAGCAATAATTGTGCGTTGTTTTATCTTTCTATATACGGATTGCCACTTTTATAAATATAAAATGTTTTACTGTACCACGCGTTCCTCCATTTCCTTGAATACTTTATGTATAACGTACGGTGTGGTCAAGAGTTAAATATGGAAATACTAACTCTAAGTTTTACGCGTATGTTTGATATTGCCTCGTGTACACACAACTCCAGTGTTTTTTTTTCAAGTTTTTTCCCATCATAAATATGCTCTTGGAACTTTTTAAATGCAATTTATTAAGTTTCTTTATGAGTGTCAAACTTCAAATTCTGTATATAATTCAAAAACAACGCATAAATAAATTACTATACGCAATCCTTTACATAGAAATAATAGAATATACATATAAAAACTGAAAAAATAAAAACTTTAGATAGACACAATTAAAGTGTGATAAACCTTTCAACCTTTTAAGCGGTTAAAACTAAAGTTCGCCACACGTCATGTAAGTAACTTACATTTAACTCAAACTAACACTGTCGTTAGAATCACGATCCCATCGACCAAGCGTTTCTTACGCGAATCCCAGTAGTTTTACTACATTTTAGTTCTGAGTAAGAGTTTATTTGGTTTAATTTTAGAATGTCCACCATTTTAACAGTCGGACGGGTCCTGCAGGATGTTTCTTTGCGCTTCACTAAGCGCCTTAAAACAACGTAATTCGCGTTAGCGCAAATTACGTCGACGACCCTGCAGGAGACTTAATTACCCGCCACGCCAAATAAAACGCGGTCGCAGTTTCGAAAACGGCAACGACGCTCGCTTTAATCTATCTGGATGAGTGCAAATGCCCAGGATATCTTCCGAGTTTATCAAACGACCTAAAATAACAAACTTGCCGGGTAATGCAAGCTACCACCGGTCGCGGCAATTATAACTTACGATGCACTTCGCGTTGAATAATATCGCTGAAAGTAAGAAATAATAAACATTCGCCATCGCGTTCAAAAAGTCGGATAATGAGCAACGAGATGTACTTATCAGCGAGGGAAGATGCGGTGGAATATAGCGCGATGCAATTTCCATGAACTTCGCATTTTATTATCGCAACGGGATATACGGAAGCGTCTGCTGCGGGGAAAGAAACTCGTCAGTTTCCATATAGACCACATAAATGAGAAACAAATCGGAATATTTATTATTTAATATACAAGTAACGAGAAATAAATTTCTTTAAAAGTATTTCAAGAGAAATGTAATAAGAATGATAAAAAGAAAATATTTTAAATAATAAATTATATGGATTTGTGGTGTGTGCGTATGTATACTCTACATTCCATTAAAAAAATAATTTTGATAACATGATATTAAGCAATAATATGAGAAAAATAATATGAAGATTTTATGCGATTAAAAAATTCTACGATTGACTTCTTAATATCACGATTTTCATGAAAGTTTCCTATACTACAGCGTAAAAAAAATTAAGAACGAACTAACCCGTCGCCAGAGGCCAAGAGTTCGTGGACCACGGGAAATTGCGTTAGATATGCGGAACAAGTTGCAATTGGAAAAGTTTTGCGGACTCGCAAATCTTCCAAAAACAGCGCGGCAGCCGGTGATGATGAGCGGAAGGCGTGGTAATACGCAAATTGTTAATTTGTGCAGTTGCCGGAGTCATCAACGAGGAAACTCGACGTAAAATGTAGAAAATAAAAAAGTACTTGATAAATAACTTAACATGACAAATTATGTATCAAGCGCCTTTCTTTCTCTTTTGCTACAAAAATCTAAAAAGAGACTAATAAAAGAGTTGGTACTATTCTATTTTATGTAGGCAAGATATATACATTTTCCTTCTTACGCAAAAATGTTCCGTTCGTAAAAATGCTTTTAAGTATAAAATAGTTTTGCGTTATAAGAATGCTTATTTATTAAAATATTTATTTTATTAAAATATTTTAATAAAATAAATTTTATAAAAATATTTTAAAGGCATGATAAAATATATTATAATATTGCAGATTCGCATGTTTATCCAGTCTTTCGCGAAATTCAAAAAACACAAATTTTAATTTTCTTGACACTCTTTTAATACTAATTGTAAGAAGAAATTAATTTAAAAGTTTTCAAAGTAAGAAAAATAATATTTAAAATTTTTAAATTTAAATCAGAAAAATCATTAACGTCTAAGAATTAATCTAATACTACGTATAGCATATATGTGTATGCGCGACCAATATGTGACACTTTTCCGAATAAAAGCCGTTTAATGCAAAGGGTGGAAGTGCTTCTATATAGCGTTGATTTTCTCCCAAGAGGATGTGCGTGTATCTAAAAGGTGCTCTTCGCGAAAATTTCACGGTATCTGGGCTCTTTCCTCTTACGAGGAAAAGTTACTGGCTGAGAAATTGATGGTACAGTTGCAGCGCGAAAATAAGAAGATGTCGATCGTCTTCGAAAAATCTAGCGAAAATCTCGGAGGAGCTACCTTCTATCTTGGCCAATCGCTTTTCAAACTAGCCAATTCCGATAATTATATTAATCGTTCGAGAAATCAGCGAAGTGATTATCTGTTAGGTAATTGTGAGATTTAGCAAAAGGTTTGTGTATCTCATATATCTCGTCGAAGCGTAAAAACAAAAACACCGTTAAACTCAGTTCTGCTGCACAATACGGAACAACTTGAAACGACTGTGATATTCAGATTGTGCTCAAAAGTTAAATAACGGCTCTGCTATATTGTAATAAAACAAAAACAACAACAATGTAGTATTGCATTTCTGTTAAAGTGCAATTAAAAATTCGAAGCATTTCTCTGATTTGCTGATGTATTTTACATTCTCTTATAATATATATCATTACTATTTTCCTTTTGTTGTAAATAATCAAATCAATAAAATAGGTGGTGTATACGCTGTACAAATTATAATATAATGTGATAGCATTTGAGAAGAGAAAAAGAATTTCGAAATTCCTGCGTTAAAGAAAAGAAAACGTATGTCGAGTCATGTCAAGCGCTGTCAGTCAAGCGTCCGTGCTGAAAGCAATATGGAACATTATTAGAATACAAAAATGTTGACATTTTATCTATTTTATAAGATAATAAGAAAAAATAGAAGCGAACATAAGCGTATTAACAAATATAATACACAAACGATTTCAAGATACTGATATTAGAATTCTTTGTTAAAAATAAATCAATATATAATGTCTTATAATTGACGTTTCTATGTGATAGAGATTACCCTGATCTTTATCAGATTATCTTAAATGTTTTGGAGAGTGTCATAAATCGTCATTGCCATATATGGATCATACATATCGATTAATTGATTCAAATCGAATGAAACTAAAATAAAAGAATCAGGCTCGTATGTATCACATACAGTGAAGGATAAAATAGTATTGGAAACATTTTAGTATTTGTTCTGGATTAGCTTCCATATCACCTCATTCGCGGCGATTCTCCTTTGAGGATTTTATTTCAATTTCATAACAAATTAAAAATATAAGCGCATGACAGAATGACGAGGTATAAAGCTCTAGTGGTACCTACTATTTAAAACTAGTATATCGCACGCTGCTCTATGAATTTTATAGTCGCCGGACGCTCACTGGACATATAAAAAAAAATCACAGACAGGATGTTGGAGCCACCGGTGTGCTTTGGGAATTGTTACGTCAGATCTAGGCCGGAAGTTCGTGAAATATTGCGTGAGGATAAACGCTCTTTTAGCGCGCGACGTTAACTCTCGGATAAAATATTAACTTGTTGGAAAAACGTGACGTAAACACTGCCACGAGTGAACGAGAACGAAATAGCATAGCGATTTGATCGAAAAAAAAGACAAGCGAAGAGATATTTATTTATAACGGCGATATATTTTATTGTGCGACGTTCCAGCCCCCGTTCGATTTGTACTTCACAAATCATTGTGTAGCTCTGGCTTCATATCTTCTTGAATTCATATAAGTTCAATTCTTTGCATTTGCAAAACGAATTGAATTGTCTAGATAACAATATATCAATTCAAATAAGTATAATTCTTTGTACGTGTAAAATAAATTGGATTGTCTATATAATAATATGATTGAGTCGTTTATATAATATGCCGTAATATATACAATATCTCAGGTCGTTACGTTTCATGAATTATATGGATTCTTTAAAAATGTAGTTAATTTTATATAAATGATTAAAGATGAAAAAATTTTTTAATTATAGAAGACACGCGTTTGTTTAAAATGTCAATTCATCAATATGAATCTATGAGACCTCGAGCTTCAAAACGAATCGATACGTTCATTCGATTTCGTATGAAACCAGAACTCCGCAGGCTGTCTGATTCATACGTTCTTACATCGCAGATCCTTTGATTCCACGTCCTTCATCCCATATCTTTCGGAATCTATTCCCGAATTCACTTCGTAGTCTGCGCGGGATTTGTAGGAATACGATAGAACTTTCCGCACCCGATTCCTGCGCCGGCATGCGGCAGCGAGACGTTCGTGAGGCGGATTGTCGACGAGAATGCGGTCGTTGAGGGATGTCGGCGCGCGTCGTGAAAAAATAATTTCTCGAATAACGGAGCCACGACACGTGACACGTGTTCGTACAACGAACAGTTACCCTCCGTTCGTCGTAAAAAAAAAAAACACGCTATCGACTCTCGCGCTTGTCCCGATTTAGTATTCATGGAAGGAACATTAAATGTGAGATTTCCAACGTCAACCGCGCAGGTTTGTAGCCATGAAATAACAGACGGGCAACGAGAAACAAGGCGAGGTAAGAAACGAGAACGAAACTGTTGCGCCACGCGAAGGTAGGAACAAACGCGAAGTTCAATACAACTCTCTTCTCTTTCTCTCCCTCCCTCTCTCTCTCTCTCGCATTACCTTCTTCGTCTTCTTTTCTTTTCTGCTCGTACTTTTCGCGCTCGAACTAGCTTTTCTCTCGAACCCTCGCCGTAACGCTCTGTGAGCGTTGATTCGACGACGGTAACGACCGGGTACACACATTACATCCAATCAACCTGATCGAGCCACCGCGATAACTACTGCGTACACACGTTAGTTCCAATTTAATTCTGCCAATGCGCACATCAGCCCCGATATTGTGGCACAATTATGCGTCGATTGACGGGTAAGAAGCGAGGCGCGGGCTGCCGCGATCTTCGTGTAATTAACCGACGTAATTAGGTCGGCGATTAGCGAGACCATGGAGATTTTCGGTCGCGCAATCGTTTGCAAGCTGCGACCACCGTTTTCCGACAAATGTGTAATGTGGTATGGTATTGCCGATATGGTATTGCCATACCGCAAATCTTCTGATGGAAATCAGCTTGGTTCGCGAAACCGCCCATTCGTTTGATTCACGACAACTTGTTCGGTAAATGCTTTGAATTCTAATGATATCCGCTTTGACTTCTGATAGCGTCACGCATTATACGATTATAGTTTCTATACATATTACATGATTACAAATTAGAACAGAAAGAATTTCCGGATATTGTATATAAAAATTAAACATATTTTAAATGAAACAGATCGAAATCATATTGTTACTCTTTTCGCGTAGCCTCGTTTACTATTTCCTTTTCGAACTATATAGTCACTTTTAATCTTAGAAATTGAATAAATATATAAACCCAATATATACTATTATTTCACCCCAGAGATAGCATCTACAGATCTCCTTCATATCCGAAGTTTTCTATTTTTCGTGAAAAGTTTATAAAATATAAATAGATATGGAGAAAAAGGGGAGGGGGGAGGTTTTGTGGCTATCAATACATCGAAATGCAATATATATATATATAAGTTTACAGAACTATTGTCATTCCTTTTATCTGTGTGGATCTCCTAACAAAATTGGAATCGATTTTCTTTAAAAAAAATGTCACGTACTCAATAACTCTTGAATTCTACGAATAAAAATAAAGTAACTTTTATAATAACCGTAAACTACTTTCAAGATCGTAATAAACGATGACGAGACCTTATTCTTCAATTAATCTCAAACATCGCTATCTCAATAGAATATTAATTAAAATTTTAACGTGGGATATTAAATATTCAATATTAAATATTCGTAAGAAAACGTTGTGTGTAGCGGGTTCAGAAATAATATAAATTTAAGCATTATTGAATAAAGTTATGTACCAACCATTTATGACAAATTGATCAAACTTATCTGCTAGACTCGAAAAGTGGTGATAATAATTTTACGACTACCGTTAAATTGTGTGCACAATACAGAAGAAATTGGTGCTTCACGTTACTATAGCAGGCATCGTAATACTATCCTTTTTTCCCCTGTAAATGTAGGGTAGATGTACCAAAGAAGGTCGTCGTCGTTTCGTGACGACGACAATCGTCAATTTACGACGAGTTGTTAACGACGAGCGTACGTGCTGCAGCTGTGTATACTGCACCTCGGCAAGCACCTCCTGATTGTTTACAATTAATTTGGCTCGTGTCACACTCATTGCGTGTCTTATACAGACACGCACGTGAGCAAATGGTATTTTAGTACTGATACCGGCTATTACCTCGCAACACATATCCTTAATTTGTTTACTACGTCCGCTACTTGTTATCTGTGCCATTTTTATTGTCTATTTAACCATAAAACGCAACTGTTGTCACAAGCATATAATATCAACAAGCGCATATATAATATAAAATGCATTAACTACGTCTTAGCTTAATTATTCCGTCTCAAGTGTTTCGAAAGCAGATCAGCCAAACGGCAAAAACGATAATCGTAAGATTTCACGGCAATCAGAAGACTTGACGGGTAACAGAAGCTGCGGGATCAAGTCAAAGTGATTTCACGAGAAGCTAAAAGGGAGATGCTGGCAGAAAAGGCGACAGGCGTGTGGGAGGGAAATGGGGAACACTTACCGCGATCGGATCGAAGGAATCTTTTCAAGCGGTTCGAGTCGGCAGACCTAACCCGACTCTGGAGGATTTACGCGAGATCCGTCGATGAGAAGGTAAAAGACTGGCAAGGTGAGCATCGCGCGAATGGAGGTGAAAAGGAATCGAGAAATGGAGAAAGGTGAAGAGAAACGGAGAAAGGAAGAGCGACAAGAACGTGATTGGAAGTAAGGACGGAAGGACGAAAAGGCAGAAAGAAAGAAAGAAAGAAAGAGAGAGAGAGAGAGAGAGAGAGAGAGAGAGAAAGAAAGAGCGAAAAAAAGAAAGGTGATGAAAGGATGAGAGCAAGTGTAGCAAGATAAGAAAGACTGACTGGTTCTCAGTTTGCGCTATTTTCTTGTCGTCGGTCCCTAGGAGAGAATAAAAGTTAAGAGAGGCGCGGAACCAATTTCCCAAAGGTACGACGGATCCGAAAAGCAGTCTTCTCGCGGACGCACGCGTCTACGCAGCTCGATATTCAGCACAGCTTCTAAACAGCTTTTCACATAATGAAATTTATCGATAAACGCGGTGTGGCTCTCTTGTTTCATAAAAGTGTTGTAAAATTATTGTAATAAGGTATAATCAGGTATAATAGTGCTATCGCATATAACTCTACAATAAAATATAAAGACCCAATTAACGAAGATCCTGAAACTATTATAATGTTTATTATTGCTCTATTTTGTTTATATAAAAGACTGCCAGATTTATTGATTTCATCTTACGTTTATTTTGTATTTTACGTTTTGCGAAATACGATATTGCACGCTCAAAACAGCTGGCAAAGTATTCGTAAATGTTCCAAAGTGTATTCGTAAATATTCGCAATCTCAAAATTTTCAAGTAATTTTATGTTTTAGGATCCTAAGCGGAGTGATATCCGGAAATTGTACGAGACTGCGCGTCTCTCCAAAATCGATGGAATCTTGGGATTCGCTCCGATTTCCCACGATCTTCCCACGACGCGAACGGTAAAAAAAAAAAACGAAATCAAGGAGGCAGCCGACGGATGCAGAAAGCGATCTCTAGGAAAGGGAAAATGGAGAGACGGAGTCGACACGGTCTGACAGCGCTGGGTGGATGAAAGCCAGTATTAAGTTAATAAGACTCCGCGACGCCCATCGAGAAGGATGAGTTCTAATTAGATAATTTAATAACACAAAACGAATCGATCGGGTGCGGTAAAGCCTGGGAAAAATAGGGGGGAAAAAGGAAACGCTCCGAGGCATTGCACCAGCAGCTCTCAATCAATTGGAATTTATCACGTCTTGGTAAACAATTATTGAAAATAGTCGGAAAATTTTGTGCTTATCCAAATACACCGTATATAAAAGTATAATAACAATCGAGGAGTACAAGAAGGTATTTTATATTAAAACTGAAACGGGGTAATGAGCACATAAGTATAAAGTAAAAATCTTGCTTTCAAGTTTTTATTATTTCTTAATATGCAAAGTTGAAGTCAATTACAATCCTTGCAGTGGCTTCCTTCTTTCACAAGTATATCTACTATAAAATAAAATAAAGCTTTAAGTGCACGTGCGAGCATCTCAAAATTTTATTTTACATGTCCTTCCGTCACTGCCTAATATAATACTTTAAATAATAATTAAAGATTTTATTTTCAGAGTAAGAGAAATATGTTATTAGAAAATTAAAAAAAAATAGAATACATTCATATGAAGAAAGATTGTTGGAGTGATATGATAGCACAAAAGTGTTGTACAAGACATTATTTCTGTATCATGCTTGAGTTGTTACAAAATGTTCCGTTTCACAATTGTACCATATATATTTTCACAGCGTTATTTCAATCTTAGTAGAAAGGACTTTCCTTAATCGAATCGACGCGGTATGACCGTAATCGCGTTACAGTCACAATGGACATCATCATTTAAGAGCGACTCGCGGAAAACTCGTTTTGCCAAGAAACCGCGGACTTTCTACGAACAAATAATGCGATCTGTTCCCTAACTCGCGGAGCACTTTCCCCGATCATCGTCGTGCGAATTCTCAAAAGTTGGATCAGAATTGATCCGATCGTAGGTAAGTGTTCTCCGCTGCCGAAATTACTCGTTCCTAGCTTCTATGGAAATTTCCCGATTACCGTGGAGAATTTCGCACGACAGTCTTTCCCCTCCGCCCCTTCCAACGAAAGCTTCTTCCTTCGCAGCTCCATCGTCTCCCGGTTTTATCGACAGGCTTCGTGTAATTCCACCGAACGATCGCTTTGACGCGAAGCTTTAATGCAGACTTGACGAGGCGAACCTTGCCGGAAAAAAAATATGTTCTTAAAGAGCCATGGAGGAGGTTTTTTCCTCGTATAGCGAAACGTTGAAATTCAATAAAAACGCGAATCTACGATAGAAAGTAGAATAAATATCATTTCTCAAGAGATTTTGTCGCGGATAATATAAAAATTTAGTTTAAAGAGTTTGTAAGCAGAAAAATTTAGTAGAAAATGAAAACATATTACAAAAATAAAATTTTATCTTGCAATATGTTTTATGTTATATGTTTGCTTCGTGTAAAAATATATTAGACTATTAACCAGTTAAACCTTTATGTAAAGTTTACAATTTTAAATTGCAGAAAATATTAAAAAATATCTAGCATGAACATATATCAAACAATCAAATAATATGTGAGAACATTAAGTATAAAAATATTTAGATACAGAAATGAATTATCAATACAATTATAAATCGTATGATTTAAACCTTATTTTATCCACTATGGAATATTATTACAAAAGCTAAGGATTGAATTAATTTTCGTAATAATTTTTGCAAAAAACAACGCCGTAAATTAGATTTCAAAATTGCAAACAACGTGATGTATAACTACACGCTCCTATCATCGGTAACTGTAAAACCAGATAACAATTATTCCTGGCGAGATGAAAATTAATCATCTTTGTAATATAGACGAATATGCACACGTTGCGCACACCCCAATTCACTACTTCCATCAGCAAAAATGGAACTAACCGGTCCGACCGAATTGCGAAGTTGTGTGTTAGCGTGACTCGTTGTGCTGTGATTAAAACCGGAAGAGAGATTTAATTCGCTCGAAATTCACCGCAAAATCTCTCTCCCACTTCACCGACGACTCGCGTACCGATCTACAGCAAAACCGCAAAAACGTCGACGATCGTGGTGTACGAAACTTCGTAATGAACGTGAGCCAGATGTTCCCGGAACGAGTCGGAATTATCCCCGGACTTTTCTGGACGACCTTCGAGAGAAAGAGACAGAGAAAAGGAGTGCTCAATCAGAATTTTTCTATGTACTTTACACCGTGTAACAAGACCTACGAAATGCAGAAAGAGAAATCAGACTGACGAATTCACAAACAAAAATGTTAAATGATTCATTGAAAAATTCCCCCGAAAGCGCATTAAAGAGCAGTAACAAAGAGGCCAGAATGCGGAGTATCTATAAATTTTACTTTTACTTCGTCAGTTTTGTAATCCCTGGAAGTCACAACTCTCGATCAAATAAATTTATCTCCTCAAAATTGTATGAAAACTTATTCTGGGTTATAACATCCAGATATAAATTATCCTACTAACTATATTCTCATGTACCCGTAATTTACATTTATAATAAATACATACAACCGTAATGCATACAGTGCTGAGTAGCCCAGGTGGACCCGGGTAAAAAAAAATGTTAAACGACAACGTAAAACTTTCGAGGTAACAAAACGTCAAGGCAAGCAGGCGAGAAACCATGATTTACGAAAGAACGTATTTTTATTCTGGGAACATACATACGAATCGCGCGCACATTCTGGGTCCGTCCAAGGCGTAAACCACTTTGTTACTCCCTAACTCCGTAAAGCAGGCTTTTAAACAGTGTAGTACCCATTTTGTACTAATTTGTACCACTAATAACAATTTTGTATCCCGTGCCATTTCGGAGAAAATCGTGGCGGTGCTACCTTAGCATTAAGCTAGAAAGACCACAAGAAAAAAAAAGAAAAAAAGAAAATTAAATACAGAAATTTGAAGGACTGAATTTGTATTAATTTGTACCATACAAATAAACTTAATACATATATTTATCCCTTCTGCTCAAAAAATAACTCACCGGCCGATGCGCAACAGCGGAGTTGTAATTCTGCGTTGATCTGTAACAAAAGAAATATTTTTATATTAAAGCTACGTCCAAGATAATCGACAGTAAATAATTATCGAAGTAAATAATTATTGCCCGTTTTTAAAACATTATTTTAACAAATATCTGATTTTAAAATGTAAAAAACAATCGCGGCCGCCGGCGCCGCAATAAGCGGCTGGATATTTCCGTGCTAACTAGTTCGCATAATTCATCCGCGAAAAATTGTACAAATAATACTGCGACCGTGCGAATAAGAGAGAGACGCAACGTTCGCGACGTAATATCTCGCATACGCCGGAGATCAGACTCGACCCGAAATTGCACCGTAGTTAAAAACCACGAAAGTGGCGGAGTCCACCACAGAACTGACAGGACGGCAAAATATAATATATTATAATATAAGAAAATTAACAACTACTCACCCCACGGTCGCTCCGCCGTCGCCCGATGCCTCCCAGGCCCCGTTCTCCTCTCCCTAGATCGTCCTCCGTTACTCCGTTGGTCCATTGTCGCACTCACTCACAACGCGACGACGTTCACGAGCGAAAATCGACGATATCGTCTCCTCTTATGATCGCGCGACACTAAAGGCACACGGCACTCCCGGTATTAATCTCGCAACGCGGTAACTAAGAAACTTAGTTACACGGCGACAGAAGAATTACGTCGCGGTCGAAGAAACTACGAACGAAACTATACGATCCGCTTGACGCCCATGACGCCATGCGATTTCCGCGCGCAGGTAGACACAAGTGAAGCGAAGGTGGCGGAGAGAATTTCGTAAATCGCGCACGGCCAACTTCACTCGCCCGGAGCAACTGTCTCGAGAACGCGATTACGCGATTACGCGACTTTGATTAACTACGGATTATCCTCGAAGCACATGAATTAAATGAACTTTCGATATATGTATCACAGTTTTTCGCAAGCTAAACAATCGGACCCGGCGACTCGTGTATTTACTCCGCGCGGGGCGCGGGGGGAGTAGCGACACGTCTGACGTCAGAACAGGTCACGGGCGTCGCGGTAAACACGAGTAGTGGGGATAGAGTGGGGGTAAGGTGAATACACACGGTGCGCGGTCGCCGCCTCGCCGCGGTCGGTTAGTTCGGTATGCCGGGTATGCGTATCGCATAAAGCCTACCCCTCTCTATCCCCACTGCTCATGTTACCAAGGCGCCCGCGGCCCGTTCTGATTTCTGATGTCGTTGCTCGCGGATCGCACATCGCAGAGTAATATAAGTACGAATCGCCAGGTCCGATTATTCAGATTACAGAAAAATGTGATACATCGAATGTTCATTTAAGGCCGGTTCTAATACAATCAGTCGGATGGCCCAATGAGAGAATTTCTTTTTCAATAACGAATTTTTCTCATTGGACCATCGGTTACGTTCCGACATCCGAGGTATAAATCGCATTCGATTATACATTCATTCGGATACGCGGTCTCACTTGTCTCAACCGTCAACTTGACTCGCGTCTTGCGTTGTGTCGCGCAGCTTCAGAATAGAATTTCCGTCGTTTTCGGAACGGATAAAGAACCCGAAATCAAGGCAATCACACACAAAATGCATAGCTTAGCATAGGACCAATGAGCATCCAGCATAAAGTCGCCATATTGATTTACATAAGATGTTCATTGGTCCGTCCAGCGCGACGCGCCCTAATATCATATATGTCGAATGTTTATTTAATACATGTGCTTCGCGGAATTAGATACGGATGCCGAGGTATATATCGCATTCGATAATAGTGATTTTCTATTACGTTCTTTTGGACGGTTGATTTCGCTTTTCCCAACCGCGCGTCAAAGCGCGGTCGTGCGCGCCGCGGTAAACACGAGTAGTGGGGGTAGAGGAGAGGAGTGGTATCGAGGCGTGCTGACGTCACGCATACCGAGCGCGCACCGTGCCTAGTTACCTGTAGCCCCCACTTCGTCCCTACCAAATAGTGTGACGAGAAGCCGTTAGCCGTTAGCCGCGGCGCGGCGCCCGCGACCCGCGCTACATTTATCGTCATCATTGCGCAGCTTCTTCGTCGCAATCAGTCGCGTCGCGTAATTTTTTCGTCGCCATGTAACTACGTGTAAGTACGCGCCGCGTCGCGAGATTAATGCCGGCAGTGTCGTGCGAAGTGTTGAAAATGTCGCGGAGATCGCGCGATCATAAGCGACGATATCGGTCGATTTTCATGAATGTCGTGAGTGAGTGACGCCGGTGACGCGACGCCACGGTTGCTTTTGGCGAGTGAAGTAAATTCTCTCCGCCATGTTCGTCTACCTGCAGTACCTGCGGGACATCGCGGATCGCGGCACGGGGCACGGGCCGACGGGCGCGGCGTCGAGCGGATCGTACAACTTCTTCGCCGTAATTTTTCCGTCGCCGTGTAACTACGTGTAAGTACGCGCCGCGTCGCGAGATTAATGCCGGGAGTGTCGTGCGAAGGGTCGAAAATATCGCGGAGATCGCGCGATCATAAGCGACGATATCGGTCGATTTTCATGAATGTCGTGAGTGAGTGACGCCGGTGACGCGACGCCACGGTTGCTTTTGGCGAGTGAAGTAAATTCTCTCCGCCATGTTCGTCTACTTGCAGTACCTGCGGGACATCGCGGATCGCGGCACGGGGCACGGGCCGACGGGCGCGGTGTCGAGCGGATCGTACAGCTTCTTCGCCGTAATTTTTCCGTCGCCGTGTAACTACGTGTAAGTACGCGCCGCGTCGCGAGATTAATGCCGGGAGTGTCGTGCGAAGGGTCGAAAATATCGCGCGATCATAAGCGACGCGATCTTATCGTCGATTTTCGTGAACGTGGTGAGTGAGTAGTGAGTGCGCCAACCGGCCAACGGAGAAGGACCTGGCCGACCTGGCGAATCGTGGAGAGGAGGAGGAGGCCGGGAGGCATCGGGCCCCGACGGAGCAACCTTGGGGTAAGCGTTCGTTCTTATTTTTAAAATTAATAGTTCTTTTCTATTTATTCGCGTCGATTTATCTCGGATAAGCAAGAAATAATTTGAGAAACCGAACGTTTATCTAAAATTTTATAAAAGTTTATTCTCATAAAGGTTTTTCTCAGGAAATAAGTAGATAAATTATATATTAGTAAATCTAATTGAAAGACGACGTAGAAGTGTGTAAAAATTATTTTTTGAAACATTGATTATTTTGAGCGTCTATTTAATATGAATCTTTCATTTTTGTGTTACAGAATCATCGGAGCTACGGCTGACTAACTCCGCCCGTTACGCATCGGTCGGTGAGTGACTTTTTTTATAATTAATAGTTAGACTAAACTTCTCGTGCGAACTTTTTTGGACAACTACGTGTAGCTATTGTTAGGAAGCTATTGTTGTAAACGCTCGGAAATATACCTTTTTGTTTATATTTAGTGCTCATGGTTTAAATTTTCCACCAATCCATGCAGCCAGTAAAATATCGGTTCGGTTCCGGTTTCGGTCCATTAAAATACTTAATAAAGATTTCGGTTTCTGTTTCAGTTTTCTAGCTAACAAAAGTATCGATATTGCGCAAATTACAGTCATTTCGGTTCCGGTTTATTAAAATTTTTTTATTTGAAATTTGTATTAAATTAAATTATTTACATATTATCAGCTTTTTATTTAATGATTTACTTTTAATACGTAATTATGATAATAATTGTATCAATAATTATGTGCAAAGCATTAATGGACTTTAATTTAAAATTATAGATCTATTTTTCACATATATTTTGTATTTTGACAATTAGTAGTTTTGAGTAATGAGGAGGGGAGGAAAGTGGCTGACCACTTTTATTTACATAAATTACAAAAATATTTTTTAGGCTCTAGAATCCATCCATTTCCGATCCTATCCTTTTCAAGGCAATAGATTATAATATATGCGCAACTTACAGTTTTTTCCAGTTTCGTTTTGTTAAATTTTTTTTGAAATTTTTATTAAATTAAATTATTTACATATGCATACTGCGTGTGCCACTGTAAAGTTGGCACTTAATATTTTTAAAAATGATCGTCTGGATGTATCTTCCAGAAGAAACCTTTCCCCAGCTTTTTTTTTTATTTTAATGAATTTTTGACTCAATGTCTTCCGTACAGAACCTTGCCAGCTTTTTTTATCCGCGGTTCTATAATACGGGTAATGCTGCTCAATGATATACGAATAGATGCCATTCAATACTTAATAAAGGTTTCGATTTCTGTTTCCGTTTTCTAGCTAACAAAAGTATCGGTATTGCGCAAATTATACAGTTTTTTCGGTTCCGGTTTATTAAAATTTTTTTATTTGAAATTTGTATTAAATTAAATTATTTACATATTATCAGCTTTTTATTTAATGATTTACTTTTAATACGTAATTATGATAATAATTGTATCAATAATTATGTGCAAAGCATTAATGGACTTTAATTTAAAATTATAGATCTATTTTTCACATATATGTTTTGTATTTTGACAATTAGTAGTCCTGAGAAATGAGGAGGGGAGGGAAGTCGCTGACCACTTTCATTTACATAAACTACAAAAATATTTTCTATTAGGCTCTAGAATCTATCCATTTCCGAGCCTATTCTTTTCAAGGCAATAGATTATAATATATGCGCAACTTAGTTTCTTTCCGGTTCCGTTTTGTTAAAATTTTCTTGAAATTTTTATTAAATTAAATTATTTACATATGCATACTGCGTGCGTGTGCCACTGTAAAGTTGGCACCGCATTTTCAAAAATCGTCTGGATGTATCTTTTCCAGAAGAAACCTTTCCCCAGCTTTTTTTCTTTATTTGAATGAATGAATAATTCTTTAAATGAATTTTTGACTCAATGTGTTCCGGAACATGCCGATTTTACGTATCGTTCCTTTTGGATCTCACGTCTTTCACACAGATCCATCACATTGCCAGCTTTTTTTATCCGCGGTTCTATAGTACTATAGTTTCGTGATTCATGTCTTTTATGTTTACGTGGCTTGTTCGTTTTTCCGTCATGTTTGTCTCGAGCATTGCCGGGAAGGCGCGGTTTTGTTCGGCGGGAGTGCGCTTGTGCGCCTGAGTCTCCCTTCCATCAACGGAGGTCGTCACGTCGAAAAATTTCGAATTTTTAAAGGACCGTTTAGGGACATCAGCGGGTTTACATTCCGGTGCTTCGTGTCGACGTGGTGTCTTGGATGTTGCATTGTTGAGTGTGACTTTGACTTCGCAGAGTATCGTGAGTTCGTCTGGCGGCGGGTCGTTGACCTGGTCCGGAGAAGGGTCTCTCCTGGCGAAATTTCGACATCCCCAATTCTTATTTTTGAGGGTGTTTGTGTATTAGTGCTCTCCATTATATGTTTTTTTCTTTTTGTCATTGGTGATACCGGATTGGAGTGTTGCATTTGGCATTTGTGACTCCCTGCACGAGGTGGGAGTGAGAGGTGGCGACGGGTAGTTTTTGGTTTCTTCTGTGCCCTTGGTGTGCGGTTCTGGGCGCCACCTTACTTTTTGGTTGGCGCCTTCTGAGAGGGGTGGAGGCTTTGATTTTGTATTTGATTCGCAGCTTGGGGTTTTCGATTGTCCGTTCATGCGACGGTTTTCGTATTTGGGATTTCGTGCGGCTTCTTGTAGCGTTCGACGCGCCGATACTGCGGGTGACCGACGGTCCAGCAGACATTTTTCACACTGATTACACACTTGTGTTCATTTCTCGACATTTTATGAAGTTGAAATTATCGCAGCTTATTGTACAATAGCCTTTGGGCTAAAGCACAAGGATTGTCATAACCGTTTACGACAATCTTTGTGCATGGGCTCTTTCATGACTTACTTTTACTCTGGCTGCGTTCTGATTTTCAGTACTTGCAGTGACTCTCTGCAATGCTCTCCATTATGAAATGCTGCGTTTGCAAACGCCTACGTAGTTATACATGGAATTTTTTAATGAGACTTTGTTCATTTTATTTTAGCAGAGCAAAATCGTTCACTGAAATTTGTATATATTATACAACGTTCACGCGAGTGGCCTTTCAAACAAGCGTGCTGTGGCCCGCGAATAATTATTGAATTGAATAACTATCTATTTACTATCTATTTACTATTAAATAACAATTTAATTGTCTATAATTCAATAATCCGCCTACACGGCTACAGAAAGTTCAGTGTTTGTGAAATGATGTTTGTTATTGACAGTCAGTATATTGAATATTGAAATAATTAATTTACAATTAGTTATAAAATTGATATAAATCTAAAAGTTTATATCATTCTAATATTGTGATAAATATATATAAGAAAAATCATAATTACATTAAAAGAGTTAATGATAAACGTATTGCGTACCCTATACTTCTTGACTTTTTGTTCCTTTACGCGACTGATAAACTTCAAGTAAATTACTGCGATATATAAAGCAATTGCCGCGATGGCAGCACAATAGACGGTAATTTATCTCGACACATTTACTCGTGTTGTTCATAATTATATCGCCAGCCGCTCGTTATACGACGCTCACACAATACGCGAGAGGACATTAACCACCGAACACCCACTTAGAACGTTCGTTTCAGGTCTTTTGATATTAGGGCACTCAGATTCTACGCCCCGAATATTCCACCTTAAATATTCTGATAGGTCCGGTTTGATTCTGCCGATTTGGTCCTGCTAGCTTAGAAGAGGTAACATTTCTGATTGAAGGATAATTATATTATCTGATTAGACAAATAATTTTTGCTAATTTATTTGCTACGTTTTATTAAGTGGCTGACCACTTTTATTTACATAAATTACAAAAATATTTTTTAGGCTCTAGTAGAATCTATCCATTTCTGAGTCTATATCCTTTTCAAGGCAATAGATTATAATATATGCGCAACTTACAGTTTTTTTCCGGTTCCGTTTTGTTAAAATTTTCTTGAAATTTTTATTAAATTAAATTATTTACATATGCATACTGCGTGTGCCACTGTAAAGTTGGCACCTCCATTTTCAAAAATCGTCTGAATGTATCTTTTCCAGAAGAAACCTTTCCCCAGCTTTTTTTTCTTTATTTTAATGAATTTTTGACTCAATGTGTTCCGTACAGAACATTGCCAGCTTTTTTTATCCGCGGTTCTATAGTTACGGGTAATGCTCAATGATATACGAATAGATGCCATTCAATACTGAATAAAGGTTTCGGTTTTCTAGCTAACAAAAGTATCGGAATTGGGCAAATTACAGTCTTTTCGGTATTGATTAAAAAAAATTTTTTAATTTGAAATTTGTATTAAATTAAATTATTTACATTTAGATTTATATTTAGAATCGGTACTTTATTTGCCCCAAGGGGCCTTAAAGAGCGTTTTTAAGGAACGTACCCAAATTTTTACATATTCTCTATTCCCATAAAAGAAACACCTGGCCATTGTGCGACTTCACAAATTAACACCCACCCTCCCTTTCTCTTTATATATTTCTAGGACCTAGACCGAACGAAAATATCGGTTCGGTTCCGGTTTCGGTCCATTAAAATACTTATTTATAAAGGTTTCGTTTTCGATTTCGGTTTTGTAGCTAATAAAAGTATCGGTATTACGCAAATTAGTTTTTTTGGTTCTGATTTATTATAATTTTCTTAATGAAATTTTTATTAAATTGAATTGTTTATATAATAAGTGATGATATTTCGACGTATAGATGTTACTTCATTGTTTTCTATGTTTTCATCTTCGGGTCTTAATTTTTTTAAGATGTAATGATTTTTAACGGTACCGGTTTTGATTCCAGTCCTATTGGTTTTACAAAATTTCCATACGGTTTTTGTTTCAGACAATGCGTTTTCATTATTTTAATTATTTTTAATTATTTTCATAACTTGATTTACACGATGCAACACAAATAAAATATTTTATAAAATTATTTATTTAATAATTGTAGTTGTTCACCAATCAATTCCGATTATTATGATGTAATGGTATCAAAATATTAAATATGCAAACAATTAATTATATAATGTAATAAAAAAAATTTACTCACCAGCCGTTGTTTCGTCGCAGTCGGTTGGTTCCGCCACTGCTTCACTTCAACACCACACGGCTAACCTGGGGGCTAACCATATTCGTGATGTTGTCACTTACGACAGTCCATCGATCTCACATGGCACTTCTAAATTTCACAAACACGTTATACTTTCACAAGTGCAAAGTACGATTATTCCGATCGAATGATTCTGATCGTGACGAGCGCGAAATAAAATTTTACGAGACGATTTTGTCGAAAAAATTCGACGTTGGTTCGACGGGACGCCGCATATTTTTTCGAGAGAAAACGACGTCGCGTTTTACGGCGCTGGTTTTGATTTCTTGCACAGTCTTCTCGTCTTCCTAGTATTTGGCGAACACGAAGCAGTTCAGATTTTCTGCTTTCATCTAAATCTGACTGATAGCTTGCGATTATTACATTTTATTTTTTCGAAATAATATAATTTGACCCAAGTTTATGACCAATGGCAAAAGTGGTTTTCAAAAACTCAAATGATAACTTAAAAAATAGAAATCTACAATAATATCATTTATCTAAATTATTTTAATACACTCTTAAGCATGTGTCGCCAAAAATTGGAGGTACACGTTGAAATAAAAACCCTACGTAATTACGAGGGACATAATTACCATCAAAAATAGAAGGGAAGATGGTACCTTGAAGTCAGGAAGTACATTACGTATTTCCAATTTTTGGCGATACATGTTTACCGCATAATGTACTCTTAAGCATGTGTCGCCAAAAATTGGAGATACACGTTGAAATAAAAATCCTACGTAATTACGAGGGACATAATTACCATCAAAAATAGAAGGGAAGATGGTACCTCGAAGTCAGGAAGTACATTACGTACCTACAATTTTTGGCGACACATGCTTAAGAGTTTACATACCTGCATTACTGGTTTCTTCCAGTTTTTTATCAAATACAGATACATGTTTTGTCGGTGGATGACCACATTATATACACAAAATAAACGATTCTGCTGCTGCTGCTGCTGCTGCTGTATCACTGTCTAATTTGCGAATGTAT
The DNA here is from genome assembly GCF_030848805.1 of Temnothorax longispinosus. NCBI lineage: Eukaryota > Metazoa > Arthropoda > Insecta > Hymenoptera > Formicidae > Temnothorax > Temnothorax longispinosus. The sequence goes on along the minus strand of NC_092360.1, from coordinate 12,442,673 downwards.
TCCATGCATTCGCACTGTGACTCCCGGCACGCACCGCGAAATACTCCGCGAATGTCACTGCTTGTGAATATATTCATATTTATGTTAGTTGCGTAAATAATATAACAGTCGTATAAAACGGTCTAAGAATCCTTTGTTCGAGCAACGATATGACACGTCCGCGTCGATGCCACCTAGTGGCTATGCCACTGCTATTCGCGAATGTTTTTTGTTCAACAAATGTCGCGATCATGCATGGTTGACGCCGAGTACCTCGTATACGAGGTACGTATGTAAGAGGTACATTTGTACGAGGTACTTATGCACGTACGAGGTATGTATGTACGGGGTACATACGGGAAGCCCCCTAAAAAACTGTACCTCCTAAAAAATTGTACCGTGAATTTATAAGTGCGGTGCCTCCAATCGGTACCTCTTCCTTTATCAGTACCTCGTGTGTATTCCGTACCTTGTGCTATACTGTACCGGGAAAAGTATCTCCTAGCAGTGTGTAACTTGAAATGTCATTTCCATTTAGAAATTAGTACCTCGAATTTGGAGATACTACGCGGTACATGCTTAAGAGTGTAATTCTGTGAGGTCTCTGAGATCCCATCCACATTTGTCATCGTAACTTCAGCAAAAATTCAATTTATTTATTTATTTATTTTTTTAATCGATTGAGAATCGATCCATGAATAGGCCCATAATGTATAAAAGTCGATAGAATTAAATCGATGCGTTCCGTTTCACGCATGATGCGCATAATGCATCATTTATCCTTGTTGTTCACCGAACGCACTCCTAAGAGTTTCAAGATATACGAGTAAAAAGAAAAGAATATAGGGGACAAAAGTGCAGAAACGCGAAAAAAGGAAGTTGAGCTGGGGTCTTGGAGACTTCACTGTGTATACCTAGGGTTAACAAGCAGCACTGCGCTGCTGCATTCTCGATGCTGCATAACAAGGAAAAATTGATATAATTCATATTTTTATTTAAAAAACCGTATATATGCAGCACACGGAAAGAATGGTTTTGCTGAAGTGTCTAAAAATTTAGCTGAATACAGATCTAAAAGTAATTTTGTTGGATCATCAAAATAATTATGTAGAACACCTAAACTGATTGCTAAAATGTCAAAATTTTTTACAGCATTATCATATTTTAGCGACTTACTATAATTATTTTGATGGTGCAACAAAATTATTTTTAGATCTGTATTTAGCTAAATTTTTAGATATCTACAGTCGTTTTGGTTCGACCCAACTGGCTAAAATAATATTTTTACATATAATAATAATTTGGCCAGTTGGGTCGAACCAAAACGACTGTTGTTTTGAATTATTTACTGGCCACGGAAGGTACTTGTTTTGTTTTTAGATACCTACTTCAGCAAAATCGTTCTTTCCGTGTACAGTGGGGAGCATAATGAGGAACTTTAATGCTCCCCACTGTACATATTTTATCAAGGTCTAAATAATGTTAATATATATCACTAATGTAAAATGTATATAAAATAATTTTTTTATCTGCGAAAGTTGTTGGAATATTATCGAATCATTAGAGAATTATAAAATCTTGAGTTTAAATTTTTCACGATCTAATAAATAAAACTGTACGTATGAATTTACAATCATCCACAGTAGTATTTAAAGGGGTAAAACGTTTTGAAGACTCGACCGTTGAATTTGAGTCTAAGGATGAGAAATCAGTGAAATTTATGGAGAAGAACAGTATGTTATATCAAAAGATTTGTTGTATGTCACCAACAGTAACTATTTTAAGAATAATATATTTTACACATGAGGGAAAAGAGAAAGTTATGATAAATGGATTAATGACGCGTAATGAGTTAATATTTATTTTAAAGTAGATTAGTGTAAAGTAGATTATGGCATTTAAAATTATCATGTGAACATTATTTGTTACATTTTGTGAATCGCTTATTACCTTTTGTGAATTATGGCAGAAAGGATAAAAGGTTTATAGACATATTATAGTTATCTCACGAATCTCACGTGTTGACGCTGAACGACCCTTCTTAAGAGTTCCAAGCTCATTGAAGCATGCGATTATCTATCACTTTAGCCGGGGTGTCGAAGTTGGCCGGCCTTGCAACGTGGGAGAAGCGGACGCGATTTTCGCCACCGTTGCGAATCGAGCCCCGGCGCCGGGTATGCTTGAAACGCAATGCCAGTGCACTACGTTTAACACACATGGATATCCATTCACGAAATAACTTATTACTATTTATTTCTATTTTAATTTGACACGGCTACTAGGGGCAAATCTCGTGGAGACCGTGGACATATTCGGACGTGTTTTTTCCTGAATAATTTTTGAAGATTGCTAATGCAATCAGCGCCGAGATTAGATTGAATCTTTCGAGTCTGTATTTATTATCTTCGACTTGTTCTTGGCCGTTATGTGATCCCGAGGAGGATTAGGTGCCATAAAATTAAAGAAGAAGAAGAAGGCTACTGGGGGCTACGGCACGAGTCTCGTGCGTCAAGAGGCGTAATCGTTTCTATACCCGATAACTGGCTCCTACTCTCGAGGGACCAGTTATGCACTCATTGGGTGTCTCCGTACTAATCGAGTCACCACTCTCGCATCGTGCGTGCACCATCCGAGAACCCGGGCATGAAGATTCATTCTTGACTTTTTCATATTTACTATGTGTTGGAGAGCAAACGGATTGACAACCGAGAGCTCCCTAGATAACCGTGCCCTTTCTTGTCCCCACAACTCACCATGGACAGCGGTACTTGGGCCCGTATCACTACAGGACTTTAGTGGTGCATTCAGATCGCAATTGACGTCGCTTGGTTACTGCAGAGCGCGCCGACTAGTCGACATCAGATCTTGTGATCGAGCCGTACTGAATCAGAACAGCCCCATTGCAACGTTCCAGCAAGACCACTGGGAGGTGGGCGCATGACCTGACTGGGAGAGGCTATATATTCGCGTCACCAGACCAATTGAAGCATGCGATTATCTTTTACTTTAGCCGGGGTGTCGAAGTTGGCTGGCCTTGCAACGTGGGAGAAGCGGACGCGATTCCCGCCACCGCTGCGAGTCGAGCCCCGGCGCCGGGTATGCTTGAAACGCAATGCCAGTGCACTACGTTTGACACACATGGATATCCATTCACGAAATAACTTATTACTATTTGTTTCTATTTTAATTTGACACGGTTACTGGGGGCAAATCTCGTGGAGACCGTGGACATATTCGGACGTGTTTTGTCCTGAATAATTTTTGAAGATTACTAATGCCATCAGCGCCGAGATTAGATTGAATCTTTCGAGTCTGTATTTATTATCTTCGACTTGTTCTTGGCCGTTATGTGATCCCGAGGAGGATTAGGTGCCATAAAATCAAAGAAGATGAAGAAGGCTACTGGGGGCCACGGCACGAGTCTCGTGCGTCAAGAGGCGTAATCGTTTCTATACCCGATAACTGGCTCCTACTCTCAAGGGACCAGCTATGCACTCACTGGGTGTCTCCGTACTAACCGAGTCACCACTCTCGCATCGCTTGCACGTGACCATCCGAGAACCCGGGCATGAAGATTCATTCTTGACTTTTTCATATTTACTACGTGTTGGAGAGCAAACGGATTGACAGCCGAGAGCTCCCCAGATAACCGTGCCCTTTCTTGGCCTCACAACTCACCATGGACAGCGGTACTTGGGCCCGTATCACTACAGGCCCTTAGTGGCGCATTCAGATCGCCATTGACGTCGCTTGGTTACTGCAGAGCGCGCCGACCAGCCGACATCAGATCTTGCGACCGAGCCGTACTGAATCAGAACAGCCCTATTGCAACGTTCCAGCGAGACCACTGGGAGGTGGGCGCATGACTTGACTGGGAGAGGCTATATATTCGTATCACCAGATCAATTGACTTTAACCCTAGGCCCAAAGGAACTCGTGCAGAGAATCAAAGACCTAAGACAGCCTAACTCGGTCGATACAATACGACAGTGCTCGCACCAGCGCAGTTTTCGAGCCACTCAGATCGCCGGATCCTAACACGGATCCGCTACTTTTTTGCGCTCCTTTCTGCCACGATTCACAAAAGGTAGTAGCCTTGCCACTGTTAACAACGTGGACGGGAGCGAGGCCGCCGTGGCCAGCGTGATTACCGGTAGTAGGTCCGACGCACGTTGCACGTAACTTAACTTTTTAATTCGTCATGATTATTTGTACTTAATGCATTAAATTATGCGTTTTACTCATTGATATTGTTTAACAATAATCTTATCGTTGCTTATTAAAAATGCAACGATAATTTTATCATTGCATCTTTAATACGCGTATATATCGATGCTGTGAGATTTATATCAATATTACTCGTATAAAGCCGGGTACTCACTAGGAGCAACGTGCAACGCAACGGTTGCTACAATTTTTTTACAATGTGTTTGTTCCGGAATAAGACGTATTTACGCAGCAACCGTTGCGTTGAACGTTGTACGGTTCTAGTGAGTATCCGGCATAACAAACTCCCTCCATGATTATATCTCCGATTTAAGATGAGCTTAGTATACTCTCAACGCAAATACGTGTGTTAGAAATTCGCGGTTGACTTATGGCCGCTGGACATTAGTATACTCTGCCTGTTGCGTTTCGCCGCAAAACTTAAGGCCGGGTACTCACTAGGACCGTGCAACGTGCAACGCAACGGTTGCTACAATTTTTTCACAATGTGTTCCGAAATAAGACGTACTCACTAGTTGCAGCAATCGTTGCGTTACACGTTGCACGGTCTTAGTGAGTACCCGGCATAAGATGGCTAATAGAATGGCTGGCAAAAAATGATGCTGTTGATACATCATTTTTTTTCCATGTATATATTTCCCTTATTACCTGTAGCATAGCGTGACCTTGCGATCTCATAATATCAGGAATTGAGCGCTAGTCAAGCGAAAAGCATTAGAACTTCTCAACATAAATCGTGTAGATACTCTTCGAAAAGAAGCTGAAACTCTCTAATCAGAACTATCGAATTTTAAAGTAGGAGTGCCAGCTTCACACACCCGTCAGATTATATCCTTTCGTGAATTTTTAGAGCTATGTCAACGACAGGAAAAATAAAATGAAATAATTGAAAGCGATCGGTTCCGATCGGTCAGATTCAGATGAAAGCACAGTAAATCTGAACTGCTTCGTGTTCGCCCCAAATACTAGTAAGACCCCTGTTGAGCTGCCCCCCCCACCTTGCAGAAATTAAAAAAAAATAGCGCAAAATTACAAGCTATTTGTGAGCTTTTATATCCTGCAGATTAAAATTTTTGAGCTTGTCACACTGAACAGGAATTTAATATTTTTTATGGGGGGCTGAGTCAACGTTTAAAAATAGATATTGAATTGATTTTTACGGCAGAATTAGGAGCTATTTATGAGTTTTCAAAATGATATAGTTTGGATTTTTGATCTCATCCTCTTAACCCCGAAACAACCTTTTAATTGATTGAACTCAAGAGAAAAATGTTGAGAAAAATTTAAATATATCGTATCGCGGATATAATTCGTATAGCGTATAAACTCTAAGAATAAACTCTTAAAATACGCGCATTTTGATTATTGAGCTACAACCCCTTCGCAAGAAAACCATCCCATCTTCCTGGCTTAAGAGAGAACTGTACTTAAAATGAATAAAATTATTTTACGACTAAATATTGTTTACTAAATTCTGAACACTAAAATAAAAAGAAAGAGTACTTCACTCTTGAGACTGTTAGGGATCGGGGGTAGTTTTCCATCAAACGGCTAGGGTACAAAATCTGAAACTTCATATTTTTGTGATACAAATTATCCTGAGACTAATAGGACTGAGTTCTATTAAGGGATGAATATATTAAGTTTATTTGTATGGTACAAATTAGTACAAATTTAGTCCTTCAAATTTCTGTATTTAATTTTCTTTTTTTTTCTTGTGGTCTTTCTAGCTTAATGCTAAGGTAGCACCGCCACGATTTTCTCCGAAATGGCACAGGATACAAAATTGTTATTAGTGGTACAAAATAGTACAAAATGGGTACTAAATATTCTGATATCTGTCTTCGTTGCACATCGAATATCAAACGAAGATAGAGGGATGCTTTTAGCGCTCTATGGACCGCAGCCATCTTGCTACTAATATTTAAATTACAAATTCTGTTTGTGATATTATAAAATATAGAAATTCTGTTTTTGAATACAAACCGTATTCAGTCGTAAGTAAAGCAAAATTGTCATTGAATTTTTTATAAAATTTTGAGAGGTCGTATCGGGAAGTCAATAAAAAAGATGATAACGAGATAAGTTATAGGACGAACTTGCGGTGTAAACGAGAATATAGCTCTATGCGCCTAGTTTCAGGGTATCATTTGAGTGGTTAATGTCGTAGACTGTATATCACAAAAGCGAGACGACCAATCACGGTTGCAGTTTATACAAGGCGTAGTTTTATAACCCGTAAACCGTTTCCCTTGACTACTTGCCAACCGGTGCCTGATAGAAAGACATTTCCGATCGATCCGACTAACATGTTACCCGACAACGCCTCGATTGCGCGAATCGTCTGATTTTTTATTCTCTGTAAAATAACATCGTAAATCATACCTACCTTCATCATATATCTATAAGTTACGAATAAAAGAATAGTTGAAATATTTCGATATTTAACTGTATTTATATACCGCTGCTTCACTAACTTGTAAAGCAGCGGTATATATTTTAAGAATATCGATTTAATATGGATTTTTTGAACTTGCATTGAAATTGATGATATCTTGATGAATATTTTTATAACTGAATAGCTTCTAAATTGCAAAAATTTGTTTCTAATTTTATTACAAAAAAGAAAAATGTAATCTTTTTTAAAGACACGTCTGCTTATTTTTATACTTATATATATATATATAGATAAGAGAATCAATATGGCCTTATTTGTTGACATACTGGATCCAGTAGAAAATTTAGACCCAGGAGCGATAATAATCCCAACACCATTATAATCCGAAAATACACGCTTAAATTGGTTTGATCACATTACATAGTTTATTAATGGTGTCGCGTGACGACTAATTATAGTATTTCGATTTTCGTAATATCTCATGATAAATCTCGTGCGACTATAAATTCTCCAATTATTTGTCCAATTGATGTATTCGTGAGTAATCATTGAACAAGGTTAATGAGTTTCTCCATGCAGTAATTGTCAAATGAAATGATAATAATGCGATGCAACTTTATGCAATAACAACATACGCCGCGTACACATTTTCATATCACTTTTACGTAAAAATTAATATGTGCATTTGATGACTTTTAGTTTATTTTTCTGCAGAGGAGGAAGAATGTGAAACATGTGAGATATACGTATAACATCTAACGTTTCGCAAAATAGTGGATAAAATTCACGATGCGCGCGCAACTGCGAAGAGCTGAATAATTCACAAGCGCAATAATTTCCATTTAAAAACGGTCAAGAGCATTTCGGAATTTTGAAAATGCCACTGAAGTCTTTAAAACGTCGGGTTTAATTTAGCTTTTACAGCGAGAAAGAATTGAATGGTTACGCGAATCGCACGACCGAGCGACGGGAATTTTGGCGCCACACCGTACCGCCGCCGCTGCCGCCGTCGCGCAACATGCAGTCCACAAAATAAAACCAAAAGTAACATTTAGAATGCAAATAAAATGTTTTTAATTACCGCGAATGCGCGGCGGCGGTGGCGGCGCCGCCGATCAATTATTTCGCGTTGCAGTTTTACTACAAAACGAGCATTGCATCGCGCATATCACCGTTAAAGCCCGCGCGCTGTCGTCGCGCGCATTCCGATCGATCATAAAGATTTCAATTCGCGGGTCGTGTACGTCCTCTCAATTACAATTAGCCAACATTTGTAATAACAATACGCAGCGTTTATCGAATTCCTCTCGGCGGTATGCCGAGCCGCATCGAAAGAGCTTTTTTCTTTTCGTATAGGTGTGCACTTCAGGCTATTCTGGGAGGAAATTATTTCACGTCACACATATACATTCACCGACGGTTCTCCCTCTCGCGAGTTGTAATGGAATCTTCATTCGATGTCGCAGCTTTTTAGTGACACTAATTTTCCGCATAAGCGAATCCGAGCCCGCGCGCGAGATTGCTTAACATTTCACAAAGGGAACGTCATAAACTCGAGTTGCTTGTCTCTGAGAGTAGAGCTGAGTAATGCGATGTCGTCAATCGTATAATCACATTACTGTGCAAACCAAATAATTAATAATTATTTATATTATAAAGCTTTAAAACACATTTAAATTTGATATATTGAACATTCCAAATGCCGTACTGTATTTTTTTTCCTATAATATTAAATATATTAAATTTTTATTAAATATTGATGGACGAAACAACATTTAATATACAAAAGTTCCATTCTAAATTGGAAATTCTATCTCTTTCTAGGTGTATATATTATTATTTTATTATTTAAAAAAATAACAAAATTTAAAAACAAACGAATTTAAAGGCAGACGATAATGCGAATAAAATTATTATAGGATTTAAAATTATTCGTATCTATAATACTAATACCTGAATTTAATTGGATCTTTGAACTTTTTTATGTTTTGATTTTTTCAATACTTGAATTGTTTTGATACATTATTATTACATATACTGTAGTAATTGCAGGTATTTTTTTATTAGTATATTATTTAACGGAGAATATATAAATCCAACTTGTTTATCAGCGCCTGATAATCAACGAATGATTTATCTATTTTAGAACTGTCATAAGTATATTCGTTTGAAGATTTTCTGAGCGTATTGCAATGGTAGAAATATCGTTAAATACGACTTACCCGCATTCCCACAAAAGGGTCTTCCCTTTTCGAAGATGCGTCGCACAAAAGAGAGTCTTGTCAAGTGATTGCAGGTGCATTCGCATTCTACTTCCTTTGATCTTTCGTATCTCCTTGTTACAGTCACTATGGCATTCGTTTCGCGGTCTACTGAAATTCGATCGATTTTAAAGACCAGTTCTCCCCCTCTCTTCTTTCCCTCTCTTCTCTCTCTCTCTCTCTCTCTCTCTCTCTCTCTCTCTCTCTCTCTCGCAATTAACAAAGGCTTGCAGCAACAATAAGATGGCTTTAAAGGTGAAGGAATCTCTTGATGCAATAATTAAAAAGATTTTAAACACCGAAAGATTTTAAACATCGCGTGGAGATAACGAAACTTTTCATTTCGTTTTTTAAATATAATATGCGATGCGATGCGATACCACGACACGGATTGCGATACAACGAGCCAGTTTTCCGCGCATTTCCAAAGGTAAAATTTGAAGTTACCTCCGTTTCTTTATTAGAAGAGATTAATTTTGGAGCGTAGCGCGGGAAAGGATAAGTACTGTCGGAAATGGAATTGGGATTTATCCAGAATTACAGCGAGTATTATTTTATGACGCAATAATATTCGCGGTGTTTCGCGCAAAATTGATTTTCATTAATGGTACAAATGCCAACGTCAAAGCCCGATACATCATGCCGCAAAATGATACGAGGTGAAATTGTTGATGATTGACAATTAAAACTTTCTGCCTCATTAACCGTTAATGACAGGTACTAATGACTTGAATATCAAGTCGACTTTTCTATAGCGAAATTTTAGTATAGAAATATACAAATAAATATCAATATAAAATATTAAAATTAACGTTCATATGATACGTGCATATTTTTTATATTATACAGAGAGACCTGCTTATATTCATTATTCTATTACAATTTGCAGTTATTGGTTGCGTAAGTTTCAAGAAGTTATTTTGCATCTTTATGCGATAACAAAATATAAAAATACGCTGATAAAATAATTGATATCTTTCCGATCATACCGCATAACGAATAATTTTGGATTCGAGTATTTCGGAATGCGGACAATGTCGTTTAGTGCAATTTACGGCCCCTTTCTTCGACCTCTACATTAACCCTTGGACGCCGGACATACTTGCCATAGTTCGCAAATGGCAGAAACAGGTCAGATGCGACCCAATATGTCCGACAAGTTATCATTTCGGCTTTGTAATTGAATTTTCCCTTCTTGCCAGTTAGAATTTTCTTGCTATAACAAAAAGTGTTGGCACAAAGCTAACGTAAATAACACACACGTAATCATTCTTCTTTTTTAATTATTTACTGAAAAATAATAGTTTAATGTTTGATATTATATATAACAATAACATTTTAATTTTTTAAGAAGAGAATTCTCTTATAATGATAACAAAATTCTTAAGAAAAGAACATGGTTACTTCGTTAAAATTTTCTATTAAAAATAATAATATTTTAATAATATTTTAATAATACTATTTCAATAAATAATGAGGAAAGTATCTTTTTTCTTGTAATAAAAAATATATTGCAAACACATAAAGGACGAGAACAATTGTTTTGTTATAAAATTGTTTATTGAAATTATTTTTAATGAATGATTTGTAACAAAATTAATCCATATGTTTCTTGTATTTTTATGTTCATTTTATAAATGGGATACTTATGGTATTTATCTTTATTTCGTGTTCGTCCAATTTGTTTCGTATTCAACACTCTGTGTGCGGAAACCATTACGTTTTAAAATAAAATTATTTTGCACAATTGCAACTTTTAACAGTTTTTGTTATTTAACTTCTCTTTTCAATAGCGCAACCTATGATTACGCGTTCCAACATTTTATTGTCGAGTTTACGAACTATCCCGTTGATTTTAGATATTTTATCTGTAAAATGCGGACTTATATGCAAGCAGAATGAATCTAATTGTTGTAAACCAAAGAAAAATTCCGATAGAGACGCATCGATATTTTACCGAGGATTCTTCGCTCTCAAAAATATTACTTCGTCTTAAGCCCAACCTCGCAATTAGCCGCGGTTTCCAGCAACAATAGAGTGCGTTTATTGGATTCCTTTCGGGCGCAATCATTCGGTCTCAAAAAGATTTCAAGCCCGGCTTCCTTCCTGCGAACATTCCAAAGAATCGAAAGAACTATTACGAAGTGGAGGGGACGGTGGGGGAAGAGGAGAAGGTTTATTGTTCGGTTCGACGGTAGAAGGGTTTAATTAACCAATTAAATGTATAAATATCAAAAGAAACAATGTCTCAGTGTAGAAAGAAAATTGAAAAAAAAAAGATCTACACGTGCTAACTGTAGAGAATATAATATTATTAATCAGAAATTAGATTGTCAAATACATATACAAAAAGCGGAGAAGAAATATAACAACGCGATCGTTGATTTAAAATTATTGTTTAACGAGATCCAAGCCGAAGATGTTCATCCCCGTGAGGACATACGCCTGACTTTTGCTGAAACCGAATCTCACGGGCGTCTAATTTAGTCGGGGCCCAGCATTTTCCGCTCTATAAGGATTTTCTCCCGACGCCCGCGATGCCAGCCAGCGTCGCACTGGATTATTGTGCGGACGGAACGAGTATTGCACTGCAAATGACAATTTGTTAGAGTTCTCTGGGGCTTCCGTTCCTCATCTCTCTCTCTCTTTCTCTCTCTCTCTCTCTCTCTCTCTCTCTCTTTCTCTCCCCTCTCTCCTCTTTCCCTCTTTCTCTCTCTTTCTCTCTCTTTACCCAACCCCGAGAGCCATGCGCGCTACCACTACCGTCAGCCACCCTACAACCCCCCACCTCCGGTAACACTGGAAATATTTCAGGAACAGCACTCGGCTCTTGGCACTGTACGTTTCGCGAAAAGAGGAAAATCGCGGGATGGTACAACCGCCGGCGCGGCGTTGGAATTGCATTCTTTTGTCTCGTTTCTGCATGTAGAACCGCCGCGTGATAGATTCGTGGATAGGTGAATGGGGAGGATTGTAAGTCGAAGACAAGGGGGAAAACAAGGAGACAACGATTGGGGGATGAGGCATTAGTACAGGACGGGGCAATATGATAAGGGCGTATTTTAAGGTTCGATGAGCATCGCTTTTCCTTGTTCGCCTTGCACCACCCGTATATACCGCATTCCTCCTTTGCCCTCTCAATATCGTCGGGTGCAATTGATCGTGAGCCATTTTATATGTCGGGGCGATAAAAATGTCGCGTCTCCTTTTTTCCCTTTCCTTTCTCCCTGCACCGTGAACCGCCGCAACTTGATTCTGCTGGAGCAGAGAGATTCTTCGTGTTGAGAATGGGGTTACAACTTATTACAAGTCGATCTAACGTACAATGCTTACAGCCGCGATCCAGCAAAGCGAGTATCCGTTCTGTGACTGTCTTTTACAATTTTTTAAAGTAGCAAGTCATCCTGCTTACGGATAATTCACATTATAATTTATAATGGATGAATATATATTTATACATACATATATTTGTATTTTTTCTTTGTTTTTTCTCTCTGTCTCTCTCGTCTCAATATTTTGAACAGAAGATATTTTTGTACACATATTTCTATGAATTTCGCAGCTTTTATTAATAAATCTTATAGATTTGATATTTACAACCGTATAATAATTGTTATATATATCCTTTTGTCACGAAACACACGTAGTTCGATTAAGCTGTATGACTCACATGAATTAAATGCATTTTTGTTTCATTGTTCATATTGCGGTATTTTTATATTGGTGATATACATTTTTCAGCTTGATATTCTTATTTCTTATTTTTGCTTTTTCTTGATTGTGAAAGTCCGTGATTAATGCGTAGTGCTGCTAACAACAAATAAATTCTTTCGCGAATAAATTCTATTCTCCCTCGCCGACTTTATTTACCCCGATTTCATTCGTTACGCGTGAAATCGAGCATAAGGATTCTTAATGTACTACCTTGACCAGTCGTTTCGTTTGCCGGATTAACCGAAGGTAACGCTCCTAGACAGCCTCCGGGATAGAATCGTACATTTTCAAACTTTAGCTCGCTTCCGCTTCTTACGAAGTCAATAAATTGCGAAATAAGACTAGTAAATTTTCTAAGAAGATTATCATATATCTTTACACATTATGCTTTATATTTAATCCAACTAAAAAATATTATTTTTTGCATTATTAATATCTATATAAAAAATAAAAGTGCGAATTAAATATGTGGTTTCGCGTATAACATACAGCGAAAAATTAAACTGTTTATATATGTTTTATTTTTATACTAAAATTATGTTTAACAAAAAACGTAAAAAATAGAAGCAATTTATGTCTAATAGCATTAGTGTTATATATATAGTAACATAAAGTACAAAGTTTTGAAAACTTTCTTGTTTTAAAGACTATTCTCGTTTCTACGCTTCAATATAGGTATATAGCGCCTAAGCCAAGTCGTAATTATAACTATTTGTTTTTATTTTATGGAACATTTGAACTATGGATTTGAAGTATAAAAATAAAAAAAGAGCAATCGTTGTAGCGTGAAAATATATACTTTTTAGAATCAATTGCTCATTATTTGTCGTTGCAGTGATTAAATTTAATTAACAAGTGACAAATAAAAAGAGGCTTTGAGAGTTCAACGCGGTTGATGGTGCATAATTTAACATTATATCGATATTTAAAAACTAATAGAACATAATTATAAATTAGACGTTTCGGCTCCGCTTTGAGCGATCTTCAACGATACGGTAACAATTAAATCAAAATGATCTCATGTTCTCCGACGAGAATTAAGTAAATAACTTCAAAATTTGGTGACCTAAAAATAGCGTAATTTTCCGCGAGAAAAGCCAAGTAAAATTTGTCTAATGATCATATTTTATTATATGATCGAGAGATCAAAATAACAATGATAACTTGAGCAAAAAGAGAAGTGAAGTTATTTACCCACATCAGCTAAGAGAACGCGAGAATAAGCATTGAAGCCATAAACATCGAGAAAAAAACATCGTAAAAACATCGAGGAGCGTAACTTGTATAAAGCAGAGGACGCCGTTACAATTGAGACAATGATGCACTTAAAAGACAGTCCTGATTCCAAATGACAACTGTCTCGTCCGGCTGTCAAACGGTGACTATAATTTTCATTATCGAGAGTTGTCTGTTATTTATTAGATTAAATTTACGATCTGCATACCTATTTCCGAATTGACCGAATTCGCGAATTCGCTGCCGTTACTTATCTAAAGTAAGAGAGTAATATTGTTCCAACCGCGAAAATCAAGTTTTGCTAGTAAATTAGGAACCGCGGTATCATCTAGTTCTAGCGTATTAACAAGCGCGAAATGGTATAGGAGTATACACGTTCGTACATGTGAGTTACGTACGTATGAGCGCGTTCGTGTATTCGTAACCGTGATGTGAGCGCATTTCCGGTGCAGGATGCGGAGTACATAAAGAGCGGAGGCATGATAATACACGGTATCTTAGAGAAGGGAGTCGCTGAGCTGCGCATACGAACGAGCTGACCCCTTGTTGCAAACCGCGACTCCCGTTTTACCCTTCGACCTGTGCGCGCGCTAAGGTGTAATAATCTGAAAGGCCTTTCGCGGTACGTTACCCTCGCAGATAGGAACGAATCGGCGAACCCCAAGAATTTTATTCCGCCCTCACCCTTTGATTTTGCGCCATTTTCTACAAAGATTAATATCCTCGTGAGTCTCTAGGTTCATAAATGTCTCGCTCGATCGCGATCTTGGATGAGATAACGACTCTGAGAGTAAAATGGCGGCTCTAAAATTGTTAGAAAAATGAATCTTTTTCTCTCTAAAGAAGCAGACATTTACTACAAGACTAATTATATTGTAGGGTTTATAATTGCAAGCGATTAAGAAACACTGATATGGAAATTATAAATGAAAGACTAATAGATCTGAATATTTGTTAGAATTATATTTTTAATAATTTTTAAATCTTTTCCACTTTATTTCTCTTTTTCTTTCTTTTATATACAGTAAATTGCTATTTTATCATGGTTATATCTTATTTAGATTGCGGTACGTTTAATTTAAATTTATGTACATTTAAAAATAAGGATATGAGGTTATTGTTAACAGTTTAGTAAATGTCTTACTGCTTAAACCAAATTATAAATCATAATATTATTCAACAATGTCAGCTTGACCTGAAGCATTTTTTGTGTTTTAATGACCAAAACTATTTGTCTAACCTGTAGAGAACTATATATAGAATTATTGAAAATAAAGACAGAACTCTCAATTAATACTTTATGAGTTTACATAAAATAATACGCTAACTTATATATATATATATATATATATATATATATATATATATATATATATATATATGTATGTATTTAAAAATACTTTATAATTTCCAAGAGAACTTTTCGTTCACATCGTTTATCCGCAGAATTGGTAGGTGTTCGCGGATATAACTTTGCTAACTGGCGGTGAGATACAAAACGGTAGATCGATTCGTTAGTTGAAATTTGAATGCGCTCCGTGGATGCTTGTTGCCGGTCCTTTGTGCGGTTGCAGTCGTATAACGTCGCTGCGCAAATAATTATTACATATCGCAACTGTTGCAGTACGCCGGACAAACGCGAGCCTCCGACATGTACGCTGAAATAAAATTTTGATGGCCATAGACTACATCCTGCATACAACACAGATAATGATGCCGATAGCGCTTGTATACGCGTTTAAATCTTTAATTAACTGTTACAACTCTTTTATATTTATTGAGAGAATCGAAACATGCCCATGAATAATTGGAACAGCGGGTATTGAATCTATCTAAAAAACTATATGTATATTTCGATGTAATAAATGAAGGAAAAGTAAAGGGTATTTCAGAGTTAACGCGTGTTTCGAATTTCGCTCAAAATGACGTCAAAAGGATTCAAATTTCATGTTTCGATATATTTTTTGTTTTGTTATTGAATGTCAACAATGGATTTTTGTTTGATAATTTGAATATGAAAAGATTTTTAATTTGACGCTATGTGACTGTTTATAACGCTTATCTCTGTACGTGAGCTTGCAGCTGTTTGACGAATCGTGATATTACAATCTAGATTAATTTTTATCGTAAATGACATTTTTTTTGCTATCGACAACAATCCGCTGGAGCTACAGCAAATGTGAAAAAAAAAAATTATCGAACAAATAAATGGTTTCACATCCGGGTTTGAGAATGAAAGCCATATAAGTACTGTTTGGTATTTAAAATGTACTAAGGTTTTCTATTTTTCTATTTTTTTCTTTTTATTTATATCTATCTCTTTAATGTCATTATCAGACTTTTGATGTATCGCGTTTATATTTTGCTTTCATATGCACAGAGTATTCGTTTATTTATGTTTTGACAACCATCTCAGAGTGACATTTTGATAGCTCCTTTATTATAATTTTTGTTAGAATTTAATACATCACTTTATTCTACTGATATAATAAATAAAAAGATATTGTTCCATTTTCATAGTTACAGCTAGTATGTCAAAACTGCAAACACCATCAGATATGCTTATTGCGTGACTGGTACTTAGTCAAAAGTTAAAGCGATAAATTCATTATCCTATTTTCATTGAATATGATGATATTTAAACGTCTGACATTATATATACATTATTCTGTGAATACTAAGTTATGTATGTTTAATTTATTAACTTGAACTTGTCTGTTTCTCATATCCAAAGTTTTAATTAATCTTGGTTATTTATCTACGGAAATTGATTAATATTAAAAAGATTGGGGGTGACGGTTTAATCTACAAAAAAACTTTAAGCTGTTATTTTCATAAGTACCTCATCATCAGGTAAAGAATCTGATTTTTTAATATGCTACAAGTCCTATATATAATCTCAATTTACTAGAAATTACAAAACATTAAATAAACTTCTCCGATTTCTATTACGAAAAAATTACTAGCGCAATTCTTTTAATGGTATTAATACTACTAGGTTTAATATCTATACTATTAATATCACTTATTTATTGTTTATTGGTTTAATACTGAATTAATGAATTCTATCGTTTATATAATTTGCTTATCGAAGAGAACTTTTAATTTACTCTCAACGTTAAACGGCTGTAACAATTACGTGAAAAAATTGTTATTCGCGGCCGAACGAATCGAGGATGTTATCGAAAACAATTTCTTTTGGTCGGCGAATATCGGTGTAACGAGCGACCGCTTATGGCTTGGTCGCCATTACAGAAAATGAATGCAACAACATCCCGGATTTAATTTGAGCGAGCACGAACTTTCACCGAGCACTGCGGATCTTTCTTCCGCGAAATTGAAAAGTCAGCCAACCAATGCGGTTCGGAACTTTGGCGGATTCGGCGGTTCTCTAATTATAGTGGTCGTTAGTCTCAGCGAATCCGACGTTGATTTCATTTCTAACTTTTGTCGCCGTACTTTTTCGTATTTGACCTTATCCCCGGTCGCCCTTCAATTTTTCTCATCGTGCCTTCATTTCAGCTTCTCGAGTCTTCACAGTATTCGTGCCAGCTCGCGTATAAACCATACACTGTTAAATTTGTAGTGTTGAATTATACTTAATTGCAGAGTATAATTTATACTCAATTTTTAATTATTCCTATAGATCGCCACTACTCCTACTCAATACGTCGTTAATTTAACTACAACAATGTTAATTTAACTAAACTAATATAGTTAAAATAATACTGTTTTGTATTAAGATAATAAATTTCGACACACATGGTAGTTAAAAATAAATATTATTTTACTCAAGGTATTGGTTCAAATTTCGTCTTTTAATATTTAACAGTATATCTCTCTCGCGTCATTTTAATTAAACTATGTGTGATCGCGATTATAGATTAAATTCTTGAACATTTTTTTCCGATAACAAAACAATAGCTTATGCTAAAATAGGAGAGCATTCCATTAAAGCGGCGTAGGTACTAATTACATTGAAATATTGCTTTAAACTAAAAAAAGAAGAAGGTTTATTTGTTCGACACGTTGCTATTTTTGTTCTACTGACAGACGCGTCACACTCGACGCGCGATAAATCCACATTTAATTTAAATATAAATTGAAGTAATTTCCAGCGGTCGCCAGCGGTTGGCGAGGTATCGACGTTGGCAAACAGACATTTTTCGACAGTAAACGCGCGCGCGCGACCGGGTAGTAACGGGGAAGTTGGAATTCGACGTCCCTGTACGGCAAGTTTCGACAACGAGTTAAATACACTTTGGCGATAGTTTACCGTGCGCCATCGCCCGCCGCTAGCTGCGCACTCGCGATGCACCGCTGCTATGCATGCAACGCGCGATGCACGCGGCGTCTGCGTCTCGGTGACGGTATATGGCGCGAGTAAGCCGAAAACTTCCACCGCCTAAAGATTTCCAGGGGGAGGCCTCCGGGCGAACTTTATCCTTCAAGCGCCTCCGCGGCAGCCGAACCTCGATTCTACCGGTGCCATGGTATTAAACCGCACGTCTTGGCATCGCGCAGCTTCCTCTCTCGTTTCGCGATCAGCTATGAGAGTTATCTTTCTTTCGGTCGCCTCCTTGACTGTCGCACCAATGTCCCTTGCGAATAGACGTGTCGGGGAAACCAAAACTGAAAATCCGATACGCGATACCTTATCATTTTAGATTGAATATCGCAAGTTGAAAATTATTATATACAAACTATTTCATGTTAAATGTGCAGACATTTAAGACAAATAATTAATTGAGGAATAGAAATATATTAGGATTTTGACTGACGCTTTGTGTGTGTGGATTTGTGTGATGTAAGCGAAGAATCTTCGAAACGTTTAGCAATTGACAACGAGAAATAGATCCTATATAGAATCGAAGTCGATGTAATGAAAATGAGTTGCCTCAGCAAACCGCAAAGCCAGGATTACGTACATCCGCGTAAAGTTTTGTTAAGTGTTTAGTGAGATTATCGAGAAATCTTTTATCTACGTCCAACTAACAAAACGGTAAAATCGCATACAAACATATTGTCTAATTAGAAAATGCAATTGTACAAAAACGATTAACATTAATCAGGATTTAAGAAACAGATTATAGTCCGCCATAGTAACGCTCATTTACAAGTTCACGAGAAAAGGAAAAAAATAGTAGCCTAGATAAAGTTCTAGTACGTTTTATAGGTATACATATGGGACTTTTATAATACTTTTATTAAAAATGAAAATTATTAATTAAAATTTTTTAAATTAAAAATGTACAAAAATAATTATATTGTTTAAAGCAACATCATATTTTTTCTTAAAATAAAATATTACATAAAACATTTTTTATTAGTTATATATACAGCTATTATACAAAAATGATACGGTCTTTAAATCGTAAAGACCCATGGTTCAATAATATAATGCAAAAATTATGTATGGATGACTTCAGTAACTGGAAAATCGATAACAAAGTTGTCATGCATTATGCTAAGAGTATTCCAATTGGGCAGAGCAATACGTATAAAGCCAATTAATTCCGGACGTAGAGTGTCGATTTTCAAGCGAGAGTTTCTCCATGTCGCAAAACGCGTGTGTTAATTGCGGCAATAAATTAATTTCTAGTAGTTTATTCATTCGAAACGAGAAGCGCGTCAATGAACGTGGCGAAATCGCGAATTTGGGATATGAAGAAACGCTCTCAGAGTTCAGCCTTAACGTATATTAACTATCGAAGCCAAATTATCAGAACACAAAAAAATATATGGAATTAATTTGCTAATTGTTTGCTATTTTTTGCTTTTAAAAGTAATTTTTAGCTCCAGAGCTTTTAAAAAGTTACGAAAGGCTGGATAGCTTAAGATTAAGTGTGAGTAAAAAAATAGCAAATAATTTTGGTATTATTAACTTTTTGTTTTGACTTATATATGTTTTTTTTTTACAATGGCTGGATAACTTAATCTTAAGCTATCCAGCCCTTCGTAACTTTTAATAACTGGAGCAAAAAAATTACTTTTAATAGCAAAAAATAGCAAATAATTAACAAATTATTTCTATATAAAATTTTTTGTGTTCTGATAGATTGGCATATGAATTTTTAATTATATTAAGTATCATCAGTAATAATTTGTGTGCTCTCTGTCATCTTAGTAGTAGTAGTAATAGTAAAAAAACATACTGGGTGAAATATTCTCTTTCATATTTTATGTAAATTATTAATTTTATTAATTATAGAAAACACAGTAACTTTATATGATACTTCATTCTTTAACGAGCGAAATCGACAGCTTTTTAACTTTGATTTGTTCAAAATGACAAGATGAATCAAACATGAAGAACGGATGATAAATTATTCTCCTGCTTTATGATGTGATATAATTGTCTCTGCTATATAAGAAGGTGACATCGATTTAGAAACAATTGGAAATGTCAGACGTCGAGGAATAAAAAAGAAGAATCAAGATAATGCTGGCTGACAGCACCGGTTTATCGATCCTTACATTAGTGTCATTATCCACTAGCAAGCTTGGAACAAGAAATATGAAAGAATTATGACAGAATTAATATTTTATTGAGTCTACATGTCTGTCAGGATTACTGAAAATTGTATAACAAATTTAAAAAACGGCATAAAAACATGTTAAATCGCAATTTAGCGGTTATTTATATCAAAAACAAGTTTTTCGGCATTTGGGTTAGTTTAGGGCATTTAGAGAAAGAAGAAGACAGAAAGAGTAAGTGAATGATAACGATGATAACTAACTATAAAAAATAGGGCACACAAATTATTACTGATAATATAAAATTAAAATTCTATAAAAGTATGAGGTATCAAAAAAATTATTATGGAAAATGTTACTGTTTCTTTTAAAAAATGTTTTATATAGCAACAAGTAATTCCACGCTCTTTATTTTATTATAAGATTAGATATTAACTACGATTAATCGGAATATCGTTTCTTACATTCTTTAAATGTTATTGACGTAAAGCATATTATTTGAAAAAGTTTTTGTTGTTCTGCCATATGTATACGTGTGACTAACCGATGTTTACAAAGCATCTAAAAAATATTCAATACGAGAAACAACATTCCAGAATCAGATCGAACAAACAAGTATTCCCCTGTATTATAAATGTTATTTTTAAAGCAACACAATTTTTCGTTTGTTAGCGGGTGTAACTTGTTCTCGCAACAATCAAGAATTCCGAGAATTTCGCGGTGCATAGTTTGCCATGCAGTTTCGACCATTGTTATGATGATCCGAGCTGGCAGCTACAGAGAATCGTGATGCGAGAGAGCGAATTGCAAAAAAAAAGAGCCACACGATGGCAAGTTATTGACGAATAGAACCAGTTGAGGCTTCATCAGGTCCTCATCGATCTTGGTACCGATCAATGACCGCATTGACGAAATCGAAACAAAAGAAAGAAAGGGAGGGCAAATATTTAAGTTCAAGAAACCCTCGATGATTTCCTGGTGCACATTGCGCGATTTATCAGTAGATTAATTCATAATACAATAATTACAGAATAGTAAATAAAGTTTGTACTATGTTGCAAATGCTATACTCGTATAACGTTAATGCAATTTTTTCATGAAAAAATGTTTCTTCAATATTTTCTGTTTCTTTAACATTACATCAGACTTTGAAGTCACGTTATTATAAGAATTCCCGAAGTTTTTATGTTTCCATAAAATTACTTTAATTTGAAAAGTTGTAATTATTTCATAAAACCTAAAGTATACTTTTGTAAAGGAATCATGTTGTTTCAATGTAATGTAGGTATAATATTTAACTATCAAGAAACGTCTACTTATTAGTTGCTCCATAAAACTGAAACTTTCTGAATACGGTATTTCATATGCAATGATCTAATATAAGTATACTGATTTTCTTGCTTGCCAATATTTATCCGACAAAGTAAAAGTAAAGAAATAAATTTTATTGCAACAGAACAACTAATAACTAATTTTAATAAAGTTTGTACCTTTATACTCGCGCGCGCGAAACTACCACATATGTTAATAATTTAATAACAAAAGTTATAAGCGTAGAATTAAAATTATAAAAAATTATAAATCTGTCTCTCTCTCTCATTTTTAAAGAGAAATAATTTGAAATATGACAGGCCACTCGTTCTTTCGATTAATTTCATATTTTAGCTTACCACTGTGTAGCGCTTAATCATTTGTAACTTGAAAAACCGTCTGTTGCCATTATAAATCGCATTCTGGATTGGACATGGATGGGCGAGGAGATGCATTGGCGCCTGTAACGTCGATATCGAGGCCGTTGTAAGCGGTGATATAGTGTTGTAACATCGACCGCGGAACTGCATCGAATCCCATAATGGACGTCTAATCGCATTGGTATATGCTAATGAACTCTTGTATTTCGGTAAAAAGAAGTTCAGTGATAAAATCCTATGAGAAATCCGTCACATATAAGACGTGTATTGTGAACTCGTCTATAAATTGACCGTGACATGCATATTTCTCCTATATGTATATACGTACCCTATATATGTATATATATATACATATATATATCTATATATATATATTAGAAAAATTATTATATAATTTTCTTCTTTGAGAATAAAAATGAATGATAAAATATTGATGTAATAATATATGCTTATATCATAACATTGGTTCGAACTGATATAATATGAATAGACATCCATAACACCATTTCATATTTTCATACAAAGAATTAAAAGTTTCGACATTTAAAATGAATACTTCAAATAAATTTTTTCAACTTTTTTATTCAGCAAACATTTTGTCCTTTTATATCTATTTAAAAAAATCAATCTTGCTCTTTGAACAACTTGTACATGTATATGTATATATGACAGTGATAAGGGCGTTGTGTTGATCGAACGAGAACTGAACATTGGTACTGCTTTCGTATAATTACAGCAGTTGCCGAATGGTACACAATAAATTTTCAATAAATTTTGTTCAACTTATGTTTAGCATAACGGGAAAATATAAATTTTTATTGAAAATGTTAAGATTAATCCAAAAATAAAAAGGTTTTATCATTGGAACGCGCCAAAAACGCACTCGGGTTTTATATGACACGTTGCGAAAAAAAAAAACGATTCTTCAAAAGCGGATCGCCCGTTGCTGTTGCAACATTTTACAATAAACTCGTAAAAAATTTCCGAGCAGCGCTACGATTTTATGTTTTTTCTACTGCGAGAGATAGAGATCGATATTTGTATCTTTTTTTATGTATATATTCTTGTTTCGGAGGTCGGGTCTCATCGGCTTTTTAAATACCCGAACTGTAGGTTTACGAAGAAAGCGAGAAATGACCAGCAAAATATTTCTATTTAAAATACAGAAAATGTCAATGTGTCGTAGGAATGTAGGGAAAATATAGGAAACCAGGAGATTACTCGATGCTGTTTTATGACGTAAATATCCACGTAACAACTTTATTACTGGAAAGATCGATTCAAATCATGCTTTGCATGACAAATATTTTTCAAACCGTTTGCTCGTTAAATATTCTGGTAGTCAAAGATTGGATTTATCCTGAATATTCGCGCGGAAATGCACCAGTAAATATTCGCGTGCGCGGAAGAAGGTAAGAAACGACGAAAAGAGGATAGGGGTGAGAGAGGCAGGGAATTCTGCTCCGCATTTATAATTTTCCTGAAATTAAGACCGCGTCGCGACAGTCGCGTCTCAAATTGTCAAGATTCTTCTACGTGCTGCTCTTTAATCACACCTGAGCGGAGATGCTAGCGGGAATCCTATTGCGCTGCCGTAACAATGGCGCAGAGTGATAATAATAAATATTCCGGGAGATATCGTGCGCGGGCGCTCGCGCGCGTTATCCACCGAGTTACGAAGCGCAATTTTTTATTTTAATTACGGGAACAAGCGTTACCGCCCGTTGGGTTTCATTAGAAATTCGCTCCATTAAACCGACTGCCGCGCGAGCTTCCTTTCTATAACCAAGTTGCAGTTGTGCATGCTCGATCGTTCTGTAAATTACTAATAACAACTGTTTGAGTAATATACAAACTACATATATGTATATATGTATATTTTTAAAATTATTTATAACAGCAATTTCTATTGTTCGAAAAAAATTAATTTTAACAAGCCGATAAAATTTATCAGAATTTATCTTAATCATAACATTGTCAGGAATATTTTTTTATGTGACGTATATAATACAAGATATAATTTGTTGTTAAATATTAAATTTCGACGATTTCATGCAGAAGTCACGATAGAATCGATCGCATAATCGCCAGCCGAATTAAAAAAATTGGTGATTATACAGCTTGGAATCCGCATCTTAATTCTGTACAAACATCATGGCCTTTCTGTCGTTACATACCGCGTAACCCATTTATATCGTGCCGACGTTCACTCGACGTGGCCGAAACAATTCGTTACACTTGAAATCAATTAGCGCGAAGTGCTGGTAAGTGGGTGAAAGGTCTTACGACTCCAAAGCGGTAGAGAGAAAGAGAAAGAGAAAGAGGAAGGGAAAGAAGGATGCGGAGTCGCTGCAGTTTGAGAAATGACTCTACCATTGCGTGGTCCATCTTCCTTTCTTTGTCTCGTTCTTTTTTTGTTACGCGCATTCTCTTTCGCCTTTTCGCTATTCGCTATATCTCTGCATCTCTGCTTCTGTATCCATTTTTGTTTCTACGTTTCATCCTATCTTTCGCCCGCTCCTTCTTTGTCTTTCCGCATATACCTATGCTATGTTTGTCTCCTCTCTCTTCTGTCCTTTTCAACTAATGGAAGCTCACGCGCGAGAAGATTAAATACGGTTAGAAGATGTAACCTTACGGCACTTTTGCGGTGAGAGACCGCAACTAAATCGCAGTAACTACATTTGCGAGCACTTATTGTGTTTTTCGGTTCTCACTCGCGCCTCGCTGATGCTGTTTGCACAGCTCGAGAAATGGACAAGACTGTCCTCGTTAGATTTTATGGAGCTCCGGCGATCCCATTTCGCTCGACCTCGCGGTTATTTTAAGCATTGCTATTTAATGTTTTGTTTTCTGTTTTTTGACAAAGAAATATTGAAAACAAAATCAATTTTTTTTTTCATTTATTATATATTATTTACGGAAATTTTCAACAAAGAATTTATATAACAGATTTCAAAGTAGTAATATTAATAATAATTCTCTAAACAGGCAATCGTAAAATATGGTAGCAATGCCGTAAAAGCATTTATAAAAAATAGAACACAGTATATCTTTCTTTTATTATGTAATTTTTTTAGTTCAAAAATTCCAGTTTTTAAATATGATCTGAAATATTTCATTCGAACATTAAATAAAAAAATGTTCTAAAAATATTTGCTGTTTTTTTTTTAAGCTGCAGCATTGAAACGGGTAGAAAGCAATATCTGTAGGAAATTAAATTACGGCTCCTAAAATAAGTTTTTTTTTTACATAAGATTTGTGCAAAATGACATTATACTATCCGGGAAAAAGATGTTGCAACGTCAAAACTGGGTTAATGTTGAGTGGAATCAATCCGTATCGATGCATTCACCAAACGATGGGGACGAAAATTGCGATACACGTGCAGAGGTATAAACATGCTCTAAGAATGGAATCCACGAGTATCCTGTATGCGCGTTTTCGGAAGTTAAACAACGCATGGAATTACGGCACGGAATGCGATATCCGGAGCAGCGCAGCCTCATTAGCGCATTACTGCAATTAGATGTCTATTACAGATCAGCGCGATCAACGCCCACGCGTTCGCAATACATACACACGTATATGTGGGACGATTGTATGGCCGTATGTGCGATCGATGACTTCGTGAAGGGAAATATTTCGCGGCATGCGTCCGTCGGTATGCGCGAGTATGCGCGTCAATATGGGTGCGATATATGTCGGCATGCGCGGGCATAATACGTCGACAAATGCTCGCAAATATGTACGCCGACAAGAGCGGGCTGTGACAAACGCGACGAAACGGCTCTCGGGCCCTTTGAGAGTGTTTTTATGGTCAAACCTTGTGCCAAGGGCGAGAAATGGACATGAATTTGTTATATGTATTCTGGGGCACGTATCTTTTGAGAGTATTAAACCAATGCGCGTGATGTTAAGCGGATCGAATGGTTTAAGAATTCAGCGGCTCTAATGTGGGCTGAGCGACAGATTTGCTTTATACACATTCGTGATAATTATTTCTCGGAAGCGAATTTGACGTATCGATTTTACTGAAATATTGTATTTAGGGGATATCAGACTAATATAGCCGTATTCATAGTCCTTCCTTGAGAATAAGGATTCCTTGTTTTTTATTAGTTATTCTACATTTCTCCCTTGATCGATCAAGGAACCTTAAAATTTATGAAGTGTAGAATGAGGAACAAGAAATCCTGACTAAAGGAAGGATTATGAATACGCGGCGGCTATAAGTCTACACGTACAAACTGGAATTTGATAATAAATATTTAATAATAAATAGTCAGTAATAAATATTAAGAAAAAAATGTTAAACATCTAATACTAATAATTAAACCTCTGATTATAATATTAATACTAACAATTAAATCTCTGATTATTAATAAATATTTTAATAAACATATATAATTTTTAATGCAATGATCATGCATGTTGAGAGGAATTAATAGTTATTCTGTAATTCAATAGCAACACACAATTGCTTTTCACTGCAGAAATAATTTACATTATAGTCTATACATTTTTAATGACAATCCTACTTTCTCAAGACACGTAGTAACGACGTTCTTCATTTTGCTAAGTTAAGAATTTTAACTAACTTTAGGTTTTCGCTAAGTTAAGGCAAGAGCACGTAAAAGCTCGACTCAACTACTCGAGTTTCATTCTTGCCATGTATTTTTAAAGCTACAACACACGGCGAAACATTTGCAATTTTCATGCATCATGTACCTTTTCGGTACTAAAACAAAAATTTAGCACAACGGTATATTTTTATAAAAATACAATTTGAGATTATCAAAAATTGATATAAATAAAATACTTTTAGCGTAATCGAATGGAAAATGTGATATTAACACGATTTCGCGATTTATGTTATAGCATAATCTTTTTTAGATTTTCTCAAATTCATGGTTCTAATTCTCTTTCAATTAACTCATCGCAATAATTAGATTAAGGAGTAATTTGATACCAATCCGAGTAAAAAAACTATTTGTTAAAATTTAGAATAGCGTGTTTCTATATATCTAATTAGGTATATAGCTGTATTATAAAAATATTATACATGTTTTCCCAGGATTGTAATGATTATCTTTCTTCTTCACACTTATACGGCAAAAATCACATAAACATATAGAGCGTCGCGGGATTTGATAGGACAGCATTAACCATTATCTGCCACCAGTCGTGACAGGCAGTTTGGCGTTTTAAATGAGCAAATTGTTTGCCCGTTTCGTAATAAAATTTGTGCGCGAAATAGCCTCGCAAATTTTCCATGCGCCGTTTTCGAGACTGCTGGAAACGGAACGATACTTTTAGGCATTACGATACGGGACAATCGTGCTGGCAGGTTGACAGCGAATAAATCGACGTCGAAATGTTTTCGATATGTAACGGAGAACACGAAACATTTTAAGCGAGAGAGGAGGCGACGTTGCTGCATTCTAGCGTGAGCATATACCCGCGTTTTGACGAATTTATGTCGCAATCAATTAAATTGATGTTTCGCATCTTGCGTAATCTCGTATAATAGTGCGACAGAACATTTAACTCGCCGCGAGGCATCAACGTCGCTTTTATATAGTTGTCGTTCGCTCTACTCAGTTTTTTTAATTATTCTGTTAGACACGCGGATTTCGAAACTCGATTTCGGGTAAACATCGATGAAAATTCGTTTTATGTCTCGCGAGGTTCCTGTTTTACGGAACATGCGCTCAATCATGTTTTATACTTTTAATATAAACACATTTGTTTCGCCCATTACATCATCCATTTTTTAACGATATCTGCAATAGCAAGCAATATGAATTTATTTTTTAAAATAAATATCAAATTACTAATTGTAAGAAGTAAAAAATACCCCAAGGTACCATCTATTTTTACTACAGTTATTTTTATAAAAACGGTTATATGTAACTGTTCTTGTAACAATTATTTATCATTCGTATTACGAAATGCTCAATGGTGTAGGAGGTATGTCACGTTTCCGTGAAAGAAAATAATTAAATTCGCTCTCAATAGGGAAGTATCTACCGCGCGACAAAATATTCTTCTCCACAACTTTTTCGACCGCGTTAATAGCGCGACATATCGCCACCTTTATAGAGCATGTCGGGACAAGCTTAGCCGCGACCGAGCCGCGAAATCGATTTACGACAGCTGCCGCTCGTAAAAAGGCAAGAGATCGTCCTGAGAAGAAGAGCGGAAGTTTTCGGCATTTTCTTTCGGTCGGGGCGATCGTTAAGCTCAGAGGCGGCGCTAATGCCGGCGCCGGCCGTGCTGGGAAAGGAAAACTGCATTCCCGCGCGCCGCGCTTAATTTGCACCGTTTACCTCTCGGGCTGCTCGTTTTTTCCGCTGTCCCGCACGAACGTCTCTTGTTCTGCCTTTCTCTCTCTCTACCTCCCTCCTCTCCTCTTCTCTCTCTCTCGCTTTCTTTATGTTGGCTCGGCTCGTGAACTTAGGCACCGGGAAAACTTAATCCTCCTCGCCCTTTTCGCATCACGCTGCTTTTCCCCGCCGTTCGCCAGCAGCGGCCTTCCTCTGGATTTATTCCAGGTAAACTTGTTAGCCGATAAATATTTTCTTGTACCAAATTACCTCCGTCGCAGCCACGACGTCGTATAATGCAAAATGGTGCGTTAATAGCCCCATAGTCCCGTGTTTTCTTATACTTTAGTCAAATCTGGATGCACTTTCGGTCATGCTATTATTGGATAAATTTTGAATTTCAAGATAAACGGCAGATTTCCATTAAATTTTTATTCACGGCGCGTCGAATGCATTACGAATTCCTAAATGCGTTTATGTACATTAATGATATAATTTTAGAAAATAATTTGCCAAACACTTAATATGGTTAAAAGGATCCAGTTTTACAGCAATGGAATTATGATTATTTCAAGATCAAAAACAGATTTATAAATTATGAAAAAATATATTTGAAATGTTTATTACAAAGGAGATACATGACTTATAAATTGATAAATTGCACGTTAATTTATATCGCCTTTTTTTAATACTAAACGCGGTTCGGCTTTATCATTGTATAGGAAGGACCATGTCAGAGATCAATGCACGAGGAATGTTAAATCAAATGGTAGAACAATTCGAAATTATATAGTCCTTACGACGTGCACATTGCGTGGTCAATTTATTAGCGCTTTCACGAGCTGTAAAATGCGCAATTTCGTAGTGGATATATGCGCGTGTCGTGGTATATCCATTCGAAGCTGGCTGCAGAACTGTTCAACGGACGCGTTTGCTTCGACGTGGTGTTAATTGCCACATAGGGTATGTAGGATATATAGGTTGCCGGTGCGATCATGTGATGCGCTTAGACTTCACCTTCAATTATCGACGCGCAGAATTCGCGAGAAAGCTCCAACAGGCAAACGCTCGGTGTGTCGGAAACGCCGCTATCTTTAGCCGCCCTCGCGCGTTATGACGCCGTCGTTACTGCGTCGTAACTGACGTTACAGTAACGGTGATTTGCCTCAAATTTGATAGTGTCGCGATTTTAGGTTCGATGAGCTCTTACAGAAGGCTGGATTGCATATTGAAGAGCTATTAATTGGATGAAATTCTACGAAAACAGATGTAACGTTACATTCTCATTGTAGAAATTTAGAAATTTCAACGTTTGACTTTTTTAAACAAAGATGTTGCTTAACCAAAGTGATCGAAAAAAGAACACAATTTCTTTAAAGATGTAGATTATTATATTTATGAAAAAATATTAAATTATATGTGTTATATTGTAAAATAAAATAAACGTATCTCGCACATAATAATATAAAAATGTATAAGATGTCATATTTAATATATTTTTATATGATTTAATTATATGGTGTAATTAACTGATGTTGTTGGCCAAATAAAAGCCGACAAAGTAAAGTGGCAATGACAAGACTCCTATAAGAGATTTTCCCGATCGCGCTATTACTTTCACAAAAGGGTCAAATATCTTCAGAACGTCGAACAGAAAGCGAACAAGAGCCATTTCTGTGGAGCTATTGAACGTCCATCAAACATTCGACATGTATGTTCATTGCGCGGTCATAAATTATCGGGATAATTCCTGAATAATCGCTTATTTCACGCGGCCATTTTCAGAGGACGGAGAGCGTGCTCTGTAGCTCACTTAAATTTACATAATTCACTTATAGCTTGCGAAACATGAATCCCCAATAATTACGTCAATATGGTCGATAATTTTAACTTTTGTTTACATTCTTTGCGTAGATCAGTATCACGAATTGCACAATCAATTTGAGTGTAAAATTACAATACTATTCACAAACGAAAATGTCGATCATCATACATAAAACGAACATTAATTGGCAATTATTCTTATAAAATCTTACATATTATTTTGACATATAGCATTGAGTTATGTTTTAAAATAATATAAAACTTGACTTGAGAAGACATCGATTATCATTAAAATTAATAAAAATTAGTTTTATTATTATAACATAATTGTGATTATACTATTATCTCATTTATTGATATCTAATATTATCTATTCTATATTTTATTCTATTCACTTATCTCGTTTAACATTTTTATATGATAGAACAAGGTGATAAATGTCGCTATTATAGAAAAATCTGTCAGTATGTTTAAACTCGGGAGTTTCGGGACATTTCCGTGAAAATCCAGATGGCACGGATTTGTCGCTCGGATAGTGCAAAGAGAAATTTTACTCATTGCTGAGTGTCAACTTAGCTCTCGTTCTTTTCGTACTGCCGGGTCAAGGCATTTCGCGATTAAGACCGCGGAACTTTCGACTCGCAGAAAAACGGGGAGAAAATGGCAGATTCGTGCTCCGAAACGGGAACGGATGGACTTTCCACCTGTTTACATTTCCAAAATATTTGACACTTGATTCGCGCTCACGCCACCTCCCTTCGGGTGACTCTCGAAAGTTTGTGACAAAAGGGTCGAAGCGGAGAAGAGAAAGGAAAGGATGGAGGCTCGCCCACCGCCGCATCGGAAGTTCGCGACGTTGACGAGACGCCGTTGCGGAAAAACACATAAAAAGGAGACGCCGAAAAATCGACGACGGCCGAAATGGAGAGGGGGCGTAAGCTAGAACTGGAAGAAACTGGTTGACAGATAACAAAGTTCGCCCTCTTTTTTGTGTCGTATTTCTTCGGCCACGAGTCATCACGTTTATTAAATCCTAAAGAGAAAATAAGCTTATACAGTACTATAATAAGAATAAAGATGATAACAAGGGTGGCACCAAGGTTTGAATGTGGCATATTTTCTAATTTCAAATTACAGCTTTTAAAGGTATGAAAATGAAAAAAGTCACTGATTAGTATATGCAAAATAAAATTATTACATAATCTCATATAGTCCAGAATAAAATAAAATACATTAAACTTAGAAACGTTACCAAAATTGTGAGATTTTGAAAATATCTATTATTATTAGAGGGAATACTTTAATTATTTGTATTGGAAATGTT
The DNA here is from genome assembly GCF_030848805.1 of Temnothorax longispinosus. Classification (NCBI taxonomy): domain Eukaryota; kingdom Metazoa; phylum Arthropoda; class Insecta; order Hymenoptera; family Formicidae; genus Temnothorax; species Temnothorax longispinosus. The sequence goes on along the minus strand of NC_092360.1, from coordinate 12,411,213 downwards.
ATATTTTTATAAAGATGATACGCGTTTATATTTATATTTACAACGTTTTCAATTTTATATTAATCAGCGAAGTGACTCAATATACGAAGGATTTGTAATAGAAATAACATAAAATGAATTTAATCTGCATGTTTACGCACACAAATTTAGAAACTCGATAACGCAAAGGCGATAATTCAAAGTACCTAACATTAAACGTATATAATTTGCGGAAATAGCTATGCCTCTGAGAATTAATTTGACTGCGAGAGTCCATAGATTCTTGCTAAATCATAATTCGAGTGTTAAATGAATTTCGAACATTACGTTATATCCGAATGGGAATTATTATATAAGAACTATCGACAATATTAATGCTTTATTTATTATTCGTAGAATATAGCAGTGCTTTGGTAACTGGTAGACTTTGCCTATAAACCGTGTTAAAGCAACTTTGAATTGAGTTTCGGAAGGGCGGACGTCGATTCAACATGCCTTTTCATCTTGCGAAAAGTTTCGTGCGCTGCTTAATGGCGCCCTTTGGCATTTGCCACCACTTCTAGATTATCGGCCGCCTTTGAGTATCTACATAATTCGGTGTCAGCATTTGTTACAGATAAAATAACACATGGATCGTTATAAGATCGCGAAAATGTTTCTAAGTAGCAAAATGTTCACGGAGCATTGTTCGTATAAAAAGAATGTTTCTTACATAACGAGATAACAATTCTTTCCGTTCTGCTAAATTGTCTAAATTTTAAAACGCTGAAATTGCAGTCAAAGTTTCTAATTTTCTATTTCACCGCTGGCATTAACTTCAACTCAAAGTGTACCGTGTACCATGCGAAACCATGCCACATGAAAGTCGCTTGGTCTTCATATTCTGTTTGTATAAGAGTATGCCATATGCATTTACGTTTTGAATATGCGTTTGTATGACTTACTTTTTTTTAGAAAAGATGCTCGAGTTGCTCACTGCGAGCCGTCCGACAGTAAACAGGTCTTAATTAAAAAGAACGTTAACATTTTCCAGCATTTGTACATATATGCATGAAATTTCTTTTCTCCGTAACTCCCGCTAGTTATGAGGTTTCTTTTTTCTCTGTAATTCTATTTGTAGAAATACTAATGCTTGTTTGGTTGTTATGCAATTCTTATACAATGCTTATAATTGCTTATTTTGCATAATGTTAATGCCAGTGGAATTTAATGTTAGAGAAGTGCAAAGTATTTATTTATTATTTGCAAAGAAATTGCATTTTTTATGATAATACTGTGAAGTATGCATAAAAAGAGCCACGCGTACTTGCAAACAACGATATAAATTGTTATTTGCAATTAATGTTCACAATGTTAGTATATAAAGAATATAAGTATCATCCAAGCTCATTACCGTCATAGATAAAATATGTAATTATTATGATTTTCCATTATCGCTACAATTTGTAAGCGTCGCCGCGTCGGTGGTATCAAGTCAGTAGAATTTCCAAGATTATTCCGCGGGTAAACAGACTTGCTTTGGCAACGTTTCGAATGTGTTTTCCGACTGCGTATAACAGTATCAGAACCGTCTACTCGAGCGTGTCGCACACGCTCGCAAATGAATTATTTTACGTCTCAGGATACCTGCAGGTATTTCGAAAGCGACTACGAGAAGGGTAGAAGGGAACGCGGGAGTCGTACAATTATTCGAGGTTAAAGGACGACGTGATATATTGGGGCGAGGTCTCCCGAGGAAACTGTCATCTACAGCTAGGCAACAGTCAAGAGAGAAAGAGAGAGAGAGAGAGAGAGAGAGAGAGAGAGAGAGAGAGAGAGCCCTTGTGTCCTCGAGGTTCTCGCTTGAGTTGTCTCACCGACCGACAATCGGTGCAGTTTGAGTAATTGGATGCGATTCCTTTCTTTTCTTTCGTTTTTTGTATTTTGAATAATCGACGTCATGAGGCGAAGTAATTTTCAAGTCAAATCGTCGACGAAGAGACGAAAAATATGTATAATGACAAAATTACTAAAGCTATTTTATTCATTTGTCGCAATTGTTATTGGATAATAATTCCATTTGTAAAAATAAAGTAAACTAGATGCTAGATAGTAGCAACGACGGCAAAGGGTAATATTCTCGATTAAATAATGGGCGGAATAATTTTTTGTCAGTTTGTCGATATATAAATTAAATTGCCGATTGCAAGAAAACGCTAATAATTACATTCGCATTATTTAAGCAACATATTAAAATTTTTAAACCCTGCAGTTATAATACAGAAATCCAAGTATGATAAATTTACGTTTATGAAATAATTAAATATAATTTGCAATATAAATATTTTTACACGATATTATTTCTTTGACATGCAAATCATGATATTCTTTAAATTCCTATTTTGTTAATTTACATGGTTTTATTTTATCACTACTTCATATAAATTTATCGAATATAAGTAATATTATATTTGTCTATTTTGAATTTTATAATATTTTACTTATATTTGTCATTATAATATTAAAAGAACTATTGTAATTTTTGACAACGACAGTAGCATTTAATTTTATAGGTTGCATTTTGATAACAGAGCGCAGCAATAACAAGTAACGTGACAAGATTTTGCTATTAACGATTACAATAGTGTCGGGATTCGGGATTATGGACGATCATAAATTCTCATTGGGATCTCTTATCGTCGATATCGCATGTAGAAAGATTCTCCATAAAAAAGTTAGTTGCAATAAAGTATATTTATGTGAGAGAATTATGGCTTCAAAGGAAGAAGTATAATTAACTAATTGTAAGAAGAAAAACAAGTTAAAGATGACAGAATCATATATTGCGTTAAATATACCTAAAGCCATGCATGTATGCATTGTTAAATTATATATACAATAAAACAGTAAAAGTCGGTATGTCGAAGAATCAAATATCTGAACTCGTAAATGGTAGTGCAACTGAAATTTGCAAATCATCTAATTGCAGCGCATGATAAATGTTAAACTAAACGTTTCTTCCTCTTATTTTATATTTTAGTATCGCTAGGTTTGCTAATTAAGATGGTATGGCCATGCTAGCCATTTATGAATCTTCAGGAATTTTACGAATGCCTGAGGAAATGAAGCGCTTCGTTTACGAGAGATCTTGTGCGATTTATGCGCGCCGATTGAAAGTCATCCATTAAATTTGCATTTCCTCCATTACACGTCGATTCCCGGACAAAAACTCTTGTTCTGGCAGGAATTCTTTGTGTAACGTAGTTGCATATCACCGACCATTATCCGACCATGATCCCGGGGATATTCACGGGGTGGCGGCCGAACGCATGCAAAATAATTCTGAAATGGCCGTCGAAGTTGGTATGGCCATTAAAACGAAAATATCGAGTCTCGAGCGCTTCGTGGAGTCGTACGCTTTTTTTGCATGAAACAACTAATGCAGAATGATGCTTACAACGCTGTGAGCATGAATCGGACCGCAGCCTATATGTGTAATCTTTGAAATAGAAAATTGTATATACGACACGTAATAATTTTTTTCCAATATTTCCGTAAAAAAAGCAATTTTAAATCGATAAAAAATTTATACATGAAAGGTAGCTCGCTTAGGATACAAAATATTATAAAACGGAACTATAAAAAATTTTATAGATCTCATTGTTCAGATCTGATGTCTGGTACAGATCGATTTACGGCGAAATGTAGCATGTAGCTAGAAATAAAAATTGGCCGTATGAACCGCGATAATAATACATGCTGGAAAAAGTAATCTACTAATTCCCTTTTCTTTGAAATTTAACACAACACTCGACGCTCACACTCGGTAGGTACACCTAGTGCGAACGGCAAAAAGCTCGTTCTGTCGCGAAAGCTTCCGCGCGTAAACAAACGTTAGCATCGAGTTGATGCTTCTATCCCAACTTTCCTCTCGGCTCTTTTTACCGACGTGTTGGCACCCCGTATACTTCGATTTTCTCGCGACTTTTCATCGTTCTCAACGGTCTCATCGGCGCGAATCAACGAACCGTGTACCAGCACGATTTTATACTTATGTTACGTTGTGCAAATCAAGTGGTTTGCAAATGATTGATAGCCGCGTATAATCGCTATCTTTGACGCACGCATCAAATATCTTGTTATTCAAACGACCCAGTTTTCTCCTGTTTCAGTGGAAAACAATCTCGACTGTTCCTCTCTGATTTTTATGGACTTCATATATGTCAGCTCAAAATAGGAGAAAAATACACTTTTTTTTTAAACGCTTCAATTTGGAATATTTGATTTCTTCTGATCAAATATCATCAAACCATGTAAAGTAAAAATGCTTCACAAATTTTTTTTGGGATAAAAGTATCAATTCGATGCGGCTAACGTTTGTTTACGCGCGGAAACTTAATTCCATTGAAATAATATTGAAAGTATCTTGTAATTATACATGAAGCGGTTTTAACGTTGTAAAACTTTTATTCCACAAATTTTGATAATTTCGAAATAGCGTTTTACTCACTAAATCTGCAAATGAGCATAGTATAAAACGTATCTCTTATATATGTTTTCGCTTATCCTGTAATATATTTGAGCTTATAAGAAGATTAGAAGAGGAATTAGTTTTTACAGTTTCTTTTTTCTTATTATGCTCTTTTCGCATTTTTATATAAACGTAACATTCATTAAAATATTTCAATTAGTAATCAACGAATACTCTTACGATATACTTTGTGTATATTTAAAACTTTAATATGACAATAATTTATCTCGAAATGCGTATTCTTCGCGAAAATAAATTTGCGCGCACTAATGGAAAATATGTTATGCAGTATATAATGCCAAATTGCGCGTTTGCCAAACAAGCAAAGTTGCATTCAAACAACGAGTTTTTGCCGACGTGAAACGCGACATGTATTTTACTTCCGCAAGTTGACCTACTAATCTAAGAATTAATTAAATCTGCTGTGCCGGCAAGATTTCATTTCGTGTCTGTAATTCTTCGTGTACATTGCGCGAATAATTCACCTCACACATGATTATTTGGCAAAGATACGAAAATTGTATATGGAACGTTGCAGAATTTTAGAACTTTATTATCTCAGTTCGTTATTCGAAATGTTATTGCAATATTAAAAAATATATTATTTACACTTACCTTTATACGTTTGATATATAAATTGTATATATTTTTATGTATATAAATAAATATATATATATACATATATATTTAAACAAAATCTTGTAAAGTTTATTTTATAGATACTAAGAAAATAAAGCTTTATAAATATTCGAATTCAATTCAATTTGCTGTTTTTATATTACGATTGTTACGTAGTATAGCTTTTTGATTTCTAAACCTTTTGGATCTGCCGACATTATTTATAGATAGTATTGTGAATTTGGAATTCTAGATCTTCGAAAATGTTCATTTACTTTAAAATTCGCTTTTAAAACCTCAGTATTTTAAATTTCTAAAAATGTTAGAGTTTCTTTATGTTCCACTTCTACTTACACATTTATCTCTCATTGGGAATCCTTTACTTAAATCCTATTCGAAATAATCTGTTCATACTACCACTGGGCTGCCGGTTCATGAAATATGTATTAAAAGTGCCGTGATGCCGGTATACAAATTAACTCAGCTGCCTCAATTTAAAAAGAAAAACGCGGGGACGACGTATCTCATTTGGTTGACGCGTCCTCGCATTCCCCACGGAAACGCCTCGCTCGAAAACTTTCCCGAAGAATCCGACGTAGCGACGTCTAATGCATCTTGACGCGCGTTTCACGAGGAAAATGCGGAAAAACTGTGCAAGCACTGAATGTCGACAAATTCAACCTTCAGGCGGTGAGATCGTGACAAAAAGTCAGATTGGCAAATAACAATGTTCTCATCGAGATTACACAAGAATCAATTTTTCAAGTTTCTTTTGTCATATTTTTTTTCAAGTTGTGAATTGTTAATATCATGCAGTTAAAACGATGGAAAAAATGTCCGAGAATATCCTATAATTTATTAAAATATAAATTTCAAATTTTTAAACTTTGATTGGATAGGTATCTGTGGAATATTTAATTTTTTAAAATAAATAAATATTGTAAGTAAAGTTGAAATGTTTTAATATTTTAAAGCTCGGGAGAGTGATATTAAAATTGTTAAAATTTTTTATACATAAACGATTATTAACATTATAGTAGTTGATGAATTTTATGTGCATTAAAATGATTTTAAACTTAAAAAACATAAAAATGTTTTGAGGAAAGTTTAAAAATATTCACAAATCATAGGCGCACTATCACGCGAGATCACAATTAAGTGCAATCAATATTTCACAGCATTTCAATCATTCAATTTAGAATATTTAGATTGATATCACACAGTTTTCGAGGGCTATATTTATAGCGATGGGTTTCAAATTTCACCGACTAAGTACCTACCCTTTTTATCAACCTTTACCTAAACGTGTATAAACTTTTGTCCCATAATTAAAAGATTACCATAAAAAATGAAAGCTACTGCTTTGCTGCCAATGTATTCGGCAGTCAAGTAATTTACGAACCAGAATGCTCCAAACATGAGGTAATACGCGTACGTAACAAAAGAGGAAACTTTGATGAAATGCGAAAAGACTTCGGGCAGTTTTAGAAACGTATGAATAAATCATTTCCGAGTTGCGACGAGAGCTACAGCATGATACGTTGTGATCTTTCTTGCGAGTTCTTGTAAAAATCGGAATTATATAAAGCGACATAAAGGTTAGAATTTACTAATTTCGATGCCTTTCAATATATTAATGATAAATATATTATAAAATTAATAAAATGTCTAATTTCAGATTTATAAACGTCTGTATAAAAATCATATTTCTTATCATCTGCCAAAAAAACAGACTTTTTACGTTTTTCATTTCATTAATCCTCCAAAAAAGGGCAAGCTCAATATTAACTTTTCGCAATAGAGTCAAGTCACATTTGCCAGTCACATTTTACTTTGTTCTTCGCGATTTTAATCAATTATCGAAATGTTTGGAGCCAAGTGGCTTACTCGATCGTTTAATTAACTGTCGGACTAAACCCTCACGACGTTCTCTTACTTTACGCTTCGAGTAGTTGTAATTACTTCTGTTTCGCGCTCAACATTAAATAAAACATACTTGCCGTCGTTTAATAGCACAACCAAGTACGAGTAAAATTACTTGACTACACATTGATTTCGCGTAGGTTATTTTCTTGTTGTTGCTGTTTTTGTTGTTGTTGCGAGGACTACTACTACGAGTCTCTGATAGAGATTCCCGATCGGATGGTAAATATTTAAACGCAAAACGAATCTGACTGCGTCCAAGTCGTTTGCTGGCGTTGCAATCACGTTGAGCTTTAAATGCGAGGTCGTCTGAGAAATTAACTTGCGGTGATTTGGAGCAATTCAACTGTAGAATCAGCATCAATTCGTAAAATTATTACTGAGAAATTAATACATAAAATATTGAATATGCAGTAATTGTAAGTAGCAATATTGCGAAATTAATATCGTGAAGTCTCTTTACAGTGATATATTTCAAGTTAAGAGTATGTTTAAATTTGGAGTATCATTGTAATAAAGTTTTACAAATAAAACTTAGGAATTATTATTACTATTACAAATCCTATAAGATATCTGATTCTCTAGAATGCATATATTCGCATCGTTTGTGTCAACTTTTAGTTGAGACAGCAATCAAGAAAAAATTAATTATAAATAATTACTTTTTTCTCGATTACATTAAAGATACAATCTATCTATGATAAGTCTAATCTATCAATCTATAATAATCCCAGTTTCGACAGTGATTTATTAGCAAGAAATGTGGGGCTATGTCTCGAGGAGTGACGATGTAATTTCACTGGAGGAGAGGGACAGAGCAGTCCCCGTCGCGCATTTTCTTTTCGCATGCAGCGTGGCGCCCGGCCTTGATGGTCCACGAAATAACGGCGACATGGCGATCTCGTTAAAGCCGCGGTGTGTAAAATGGGTTAAAAACCCCTCATTTTCACGCCCGAGGGACGAAATTACGCGGCCGGAATACCCGGTGGCTTTTGTCACCGGGTGATTCAATTGCCACGTTACCAACAAAAGTATACGTCGCTTTGTCCACGTATACACAAAGCGACGTTGCCCCGTGAAAATTGGAATAATGTCCGACTCGCAAAGAGCCCGGACACGTGCCTTCTTACTCATCCATGTAAAGAAAGTAGAAATTATTATAAAATATGTATGTAGATACTTTTTAATAATCTCCTCTCGGGGGATTCCCTTAACATTTCTAAGTTTCATTTTGTTTCAATTTTGACGGTCGTATAGAGTGAAACCCATTAACGAAAAAAATGATATAAGATTTCGTTGCTGGACGCGTTACCTATTATATAATCTTATTTATTTGTAATAAGGAAAAATTTTTAAGTTTACATTAATTACATTTAAATATTTCACTGTCTGATCGGAAATCTTTATTAAAGATTCTCATAATAATCCTTGCAACAACGACAGCAAGAAAATAACCTGGTTGAAATCAGAATGTAATCAAGCAATTTTATTCATAGTTGGACGCACGGCTAAATAACGTCAAATGTATTTAAAATTTTTTTTCAAATTTTATACATGTAGAATTATAAAACTTAACATAAATTACATAATTTGTATGACTGCAGTTATTCGGTATACTTAATTAAATATATAGATTTATGTAATTAACTATTTATCGTCAAAAATAAAAAAATGTGGATAATGTATGATTTATAAAATATTTAAAATGTATCTCGTCATATATTCGCAGATATTTAAATTGCGAATTAGTCTAATACTATCAAGAGAGTAGTAATACAAGTGTCGGAAACGATAGATAGATTAAGTTCTATAATACTGTTTTCGAACTGCGCGTAACAACCAGTAGTGGAGTAATAATTCTCCACCAGTACTATCTATTAACAAGACTGATAGATTTGCTCAATACACACGACACACAGCGATGAGACACTCGATTGTGTTAAAACGATCACGTATTCAGCGATCGATATTTACTCCTTTAAAGTACGATATAGTAAACTTGTATAAATTCTATCTCGATACATACACGAGTTACGCAATAGTACAGTGATACCGATTTACATTTTACGGAATTTTATCTTGCGTATACGCAGTTATATATATCGATTCACCGTGTGTATCTATACAGGTTTTTACAAACATACTAATATTATATTAAGATTATTATGATTGCTGTGACGTTTGGTAAATGTTGTAATACTTCATAGATCTCACGAAAAGTGTTAATCAATAAAAATGTATGAAACATAGAAACAGTATTCTCTGTTATTTAACTCTTCGGAAATGCGTATAACCATACCACAAATTCAATTTCGTGTCTGGCTGCGTCGATATGATGTAACAACCGATCGTATTCATATTACCGATATATATATTGGAAAAAAGTGTGTTTCGTGAATGCACGATATTCGTCTGTTTTCCAAACTGTACCCCAAGCTTTTACCGAAAATTGTATTCTGTCGCGGATATGTTCGAGTTAACGCACCATATCGATATTAATGGAAAGTCGTGTTTTCTGCTTTCCTCAAGAATAATCGATCAAAGAACATATTGGATATTTATTGGTCTCGGAAATGTTGGAACAATCAAGACGAAATTCTAAATAAAGTCTATCAGTTGTAGACAGCCGATGACTCTGCTTTAGTGGAACTAGTTCAGTTTTATTTAACAATTGTATGAAGTACTGATATCACAATATCAATTGAGTGCATTTGTTTTTACGTTAAGCGTATTTGTTTGTATTGTTGTTGTTAATTAATTATTCGTATTTTCGTTTATCTAATGTACATTAATATAAAATAAATCTACGTTGTTCAATTAACACTCCACTTTCCAGGAAATAGACATATCGTAAATGTCAATCGAGATGTTCAATTTACATTTTTTAATTTCATCATTGCTGATACACGTTGCATGATACAATTTGTATGTATATTGAATGTATACAAATCTCTATTCAATTATATTCTGTATTGAAATTTAATTGTAATTCTGTTTTTTCTCTTAGTCCAATGTATAATATTTCGGTTTTTTGACAAGAAATGTTTTTCCAACTTTAACGACCATTAAATATCCTTCGTTCCATACTCAATTAGCTATAGATTATTTAAACTGGCACTCACCGATTTCCTGATTGGTTATCCTGGCATGGCAGCTGCTGCAAGCGTAGAGTAGAAGCGTGAGAAGTGACGCGAGAGATCCAAGGGGGATGGCCATCTCATCTCGAAGCATCTCGACGCCCCGACGTCACGTCACGTCACGTCACGTCGCGTCGCGTCAACTCGTGTCAGCGACACACTTGCCCCGCTCTTCGCTTCCTTTTTACAACACCCGTCGTCTTCTGCCCCCTCGACGAGAATCGCGAACCAGGACCCAGGCACTCTTGGAAGCACTTTCCGCGACTCAAATTCTCATCGTCGAACTTTCCCTCCACAAATTCTTCTTATTCGCCAGCTGATTTTCCCTCGTCAAACCTTCGAACACACAACCATTAATATATTGAAATCGTCAATAAATCACGAGAACCGTGATTACATGCGCCAACATTCTTCTTTCTTTATTCTTAATTTACTTCAAAGCCATACTCTACTGCCTACCCTTTTGTAGAGAAAATTGAGACAGAGAATATGGAGTAACCCTTATCAAACTGAATTTTTATTTCAAGTAGAAATGATAAAAAAAGCATTATGCATGGAAAACTGTTATGGATCCAACAGTTTTAGAATGGCAAATAAATATATAGATATTATGTTTATATAATACAACGTTGGCGAATGTAATATGAAAAAAAAATCACGTATATCTTCCCTTGGAGATTTGTTCAGAAACGTCAGTAAAGTAATCTGTTCTTATCATATTCTGTTTCTCTATTTATAATACGTTGAGCGAACAAATACAGATTAAAGGGAGACAACAAATCGTTAACTTGGGGGTAATCCAGACTTTGGATAATCCAGACTGTGCAATCTGGCTTTAAGCGTATCTCAAACCGGAATTAGATTGATCCCGAGATGCATTGCTTTGGTTTAGCGTAAAACAAATAAATAACATTTTTTAATTTAGAGAAAAGATCAATTTTCTTAGATTCGTGTATCGAAATAGAAAATAAAGCAATCTTTGCAGAAATTAAGTTCTTTTTGGTTTTGCAAAATATAAATATTGCACTTTCTGTATGAGGCCGAAATGATTTTGTTTGGCGAAAGACAATTATCGTGTTAATTGTTTGGTAAGCAATTAACGCTTAGATTGGACACGCAAATTTATCAACTGCCAAACAACATTTACTTTCTAATCTAGAATTTGCTCGCGAGCAAAGCGTAATAACGCTTGACACCGCGATTTCGGAAAATTGCGACCCTTGCAAATGTAACGTGCGAGCTCGCGTTACCCATTTCGCGTAAACGCCCTTATGGCTCTCTCTCTCTCTCTCTCTCTCTCTCTCTCTCTCTCTCTCTCTCTCTCTCTCTCGAATTCTATTCTGCTGATTTTCCTTTCTCACCTGTAACGAAACGCACGCAATTCCAATGGCAGTTGCTCCTGCCGCTCAAACTCTCTCGATAGCTGACAGTGGTACATTCAGCGTAATCACGCTACTGTTTCCTTCCCTCTTTCCCTTTTTTTCAAAAAAATACCTGCGCATCCGGAGAAAATGTTGACTCTGCTTCCACCGTTTTCGCGAAATATTTTTTTGCATCCGTTCCCATACAGGAACAGAAGAGAGGGGAAGAGGGAGCGAGAGAGAGAGAGCGAGGTGGGAAAATATTTCATCCGGCGATTGCAATTGCTTCCGCCGCGAATAATCCGACCGACAAAAATCCGGGAAGAAAAAAAAATATGCACAGTCCTAGCGCACGCTTGTACCCACCGTGATGACAAGAACGTGTTTCTTGTTTTCGAGTTTTTGATGCACGCGCGACAGGCCTCGTCGATTGTGACACACAGCGCACCGAGGCGCGGCGCTTAAATATCGCGATTGTCGTTTAATCGAGTTACGTGCCCCAGTTATTATTTTATTTGCCGATCGGTCGCGCAACAAGTTTATTTCCGGATACTTGCCGTAGCTGCCGCTGTTATCACCCTGTTGTTATATCGTGACTCGTGCGTTCATATATCGTGATATATCGCGTCGTCGATTCCATTAATTTCGATATAAGAATGCGCTCTTCGATCGACATTAAAATAAAAATTAAAATATATTTACCGTTCTTGTGATAAAATTTAAATTTGTGTGTTGAAATGTTGCTATACGTTTAAAATACATTACTACAATATCATCGCTAATTATGAATACGGGATATTAAAATATACATGCATGTTTGTATACATTTAAACGCGTGTATATTTTAATATTTGTGAAACGCTAGACGCGTTTTCTCGTACGCGCGCATCGTGTATTTTTCTTTCATTATTTTATGATTAAAATTTTCCATTTTCATTTATGATTCTACGCTCATTTGGTTACCGTACATATTTAAAAAAAAAAAATGGGGGTGACGCGCACGCACGTCCGTAATTTTTAATTGCGGTGCTCCAAATTAAAAATTGCGCACCATTTTTCGCGGAGCGCGCCACGTTCGGCTTTGCCACGTTCATTAACACTATTCCTCACTTTGCAACCTTTTCCCTTAATTTTCGCGACAGTTTCGTGATGAGCCAATTTAAAATTTTTTTAATTATAACGACAACAGAGTGAGTGCCATTGATCATAGTTGATTCGTGATCGGGATGGCGACTAATGAAACTATTCCAAAATATACATTTTGTCATTAATATCTGAATATACCGTATAACACAATAGCATATATTCGAGTAAATAAATACATGAGTATATTTATTCGCGATTAATCGACGACACGAAATCGTAGATATGCAAATAAAATAACATTACTAGATATACACATAATGGAATTCATTCGGCGCGACGCATTATTATGTTGAAATAATAAAATAATGAGATATTATTTACAAACTTAAAGCGGGCCATATTGTTCCGAATATGTGAATACGGAATATTGGAAATATTGTGCTACCGTGTACGGAAATATCGAGTCATATTTCCTGCTTTACCGTGTAACACGGCGCAGTTCTCTAAAATATTTATGAGTGGCAATAAAATTGTATTACAATATTCACATCATTATGCATTATGAATACGAAGTGAAACTAATATCGCGCGCTCCGAGCCCCGAGACTTTCCGTACGACATAGTTCCGAATTAATTTTAATCGTGTCACATTGTTTCTTGACACTTGGCGCCTCGCGTATCATAAATCATATGCGATTTCGAGAATAAATATGCAGCATCTCGTCCATCACGGCCGCGGCGTCGCGTGATGGCGCGCGAGCATCGGCTGGAGCGACTTCGCAGCGGTGTGTTCGCGCTTCGCTGCAAGAATTTTAATCTTTGCGAAATTTCCATGTTAAATCTGCGCGTTCGCAGGGATCCTTCTTCGTAGAAGGTTCCTTTCGGGAGCGACGGTAGTTCGCGTGCTATGTAACGATCAATCGGACACGATAATATGCGGAGGAACAGTTTCACAGACATATTACATGGGACTTAAATTGGGCGCTTGTCACTCGTTGACTGGCAATTTTCTCGAAAAGGACGCGCGTTGCCAGTCACGAAAACAATTTATGCCTTTGTGATCGGAAAGATGAAAGAATCTTCTATAAAAAGCCGACGCGTCACGTTAGAAATTATACCCCTGTTGGGGGATACGAAGATCCTGAATAAAACCGCTGATCCGTCCCGTTTTTATCGTATTATTTTTAAATCTAATTCGTTTCCCGATATATCAATCGGCACGCCTTGATGTTTGATGCGATTTGCTGGAATACGATACCATCGAATTGAAATCAAAATGCACGTTTTTAAATATTTATACTTTTTTTCCGAGGATTTAAGAGGCAGATTCAATATAATTTTGCCTGGCTTGATAGGTTTGGTTTTAGTAGTTTTAGTTGAAAACTACTTGTAATATATTAAATGAGTAATAGTTACTTTTTATTATTAATTATATTTTTTTGTGCTATAAGATATAAGTCTCAAGTATTTGTGTATTTATTGCCGAACTTTTACTACTATTAGTTTTAGTAAGATCGAGAATATTTTTTAACATTTTATTAAAAAAGCTATTTGGTTAAAATGGCAAATTATGATTTGGGTTGATGATCGATTCGATTAAACGGAATGAATTAAATTTGATTAAATTGAATATAAATTTATTCTGCACATCGGATTATAGATAAAGTAAAGCAAATGCTTTCGTTCTTATTTATAGAAGCCAGAACGTATAAATGAGACATTGAATTTACTTTAAGTTTAATCTTCACTGATAAGAAGTTTTAAAGAACGTGAAAAGTTATAAATGATAGAAAGCATGAATTGTGATTCTTTATGTATTGGTAGGAAAATTAATATCTATATTCCCGAAACAATTACACATTTATAAATACTTCACGTATAAAATTCACGCCGAGTTTGTAATAAAAGTAGAATTATTTATAGGAAAAAATGTAGAATATACTTTTTCGTTTCATCTTAATTCACATTAGTACATTTCACATCACACGTCACGAATCTCCTTGCACATTTCGCAATTTCATGTTTAATATTGCACTGAATTATTGAATTTGCATCAAATCTCAATGAAATTAATTTAATTAGAATATCTAATGAGAAGAAGACAAATATAATTTGATCTAATACGAGATGGGAATCGGGTAATGAGAACGTCACGATATTATCGCATACGCAGCGAAACGAAATTCTCGCCGGTCATTAAATTCATCTATTGTCAATCCACGTTTGTAAGCGTGTAGAGATCATAGCACAGAGAAGATGGTTAGGGCTCGACCTCCTCGATCCTCCGAGCGGATAACCACCGAATAATTCTACTGATAGGTGCGTCGATGCATTTACATGGAAATCTCTGATGGCTGTAGGCGATTATATTCCTGACATTATGCTGTTTCATCGAGGGATTTTGGTCGCGATCTATCCTAAAGACCTCTGGTATTTTGCATCATATGTCTAATTCATATCGTGATTTCCACGAACCAATTACGCCATTAATTACGAATGTCCTCTTGCTGAGAAAATTTAACTCACATGTTTCTTCCGGTACGTTGTCGTATTAGACAAATATAACGAATATTTTGATGTAAAATTAAAAGTTTAAATAAAATATAGTATATATACATATATTTGTATGTATATGATATACACACACACACAATATATACGATGGTATGTTATAATATAAATATAGAAAAAGTTGATGGAAATAAATATAAATTGAAAGAAATGTAACTGGAAACGTTTCATATCGTAATAATGGAGTATTGTTCTATTATTATGACACGAAATGTTTTCATTTGTGGCAGAGATATTACAAGTTCTATATTTTTGTTCGACTACTAAACCATTGTGTGAGTAGCATTTTTAAACTGGTTTTTCTATTCATATACAAATATCTTGAACTTTTTAGCGAGATACTGTTAGTGTTTAAATTTTGTTAGTTTCCAGTTTCGTTAGTTTCCTAGCATAAAGGCATCGAATAAGCTAAATTGCCTGTATACTACACACAATTATTAAAAAAATTCTTTTTTAAATAATTGTTTCGATAGATTATCGAATATTACCTTCATGCTTTTGTCGATTATGATTATTCGAACTTTAAAATGTTCCAAATTTGAATGTCTATACAGTGTCTTCACATGTAAAAATATCAGTCAATTATAATTTTTAAAAATATTTATTGTTTTATATAGAGCTTATTATTTTTAAAGATATACCTATAAAACTACAATAATACTTTTACTTTATTATGTTTCACAACTTTCAGTTAAGATAAAATTTTCATATAGATTTGTATAGATTCTTATGTCTATCATCTTTATTTTATCTGAGTGAGCTAGATTACATTTTTTAAAAATTAATGTATCGTTACATATACATTTACTATATTGGAATTTCATGTAATACTGAAGGTAAAATAGGATTCTATTTTGGTCCATCGTCTCTACTAGTGGAAATGTTCGGATATTGCGGAATTAGTGTGCACAAATTTTCAGTTAGCGGTTTAACTCCCGAATGGAACTGTCCGGGCACTTCTTTTATATGGACTATGTACGATGTGGAATAATGAATCGTAATTTACCAGGTCCCTCGCGATATCTGCGCGTGGGACGTGATTGAACCGTTAATTAGTCTCGAATTAAACGGCCCGATACTGCTCGCTTGCAATTTTACAATTTTACATTGCATTTTCTCGGACGATGCACAGCACATCCTTCGATATACGCGCTCTTCTCGCTTGCTCGTTCGCTCGCTCGCTCGTTTGTTTACTCATCCATTCTGAAAATTGATGCTATTTTTTGCTTCGTTAGATACTTGAGCGGAGAGAGGCGATGGGAGAAATTAATTATTTATATTTCTCCAAGTCTCACCCGCGAAAAGTAATTAAAGGCGCAGTTTGTTTATCGAGCGATATCGAATTAAGCCATTCGATTTAAAGTATTTATAAATACCTCTTGCTAATTGTATACGTGGCATTTTAAATAGCATTGTGTGCTTATAATTATTATAAAATATTACTTCTGCTTTTGCACCGGACTTTTGTTTCAAGTAAATGACAGTCCGATAACATTGCATATTTGAAAAACATTACAACTGGATCATTCATATATCTACTGTACCTATTTTTCAATCTGATTTTCCAATTTTTATTTAGTAGTTTACATTGCAAAGTGTATAACAATGCGTTAAGTATTTGCTCTTTGTTAGGAAACGAGTAATTTTTTTTCGACATTATACTTTCTCATTCTCGGTTTGTATTTCTTTCGTATTCATGAAATTGTTAACGTAACATGTTTTACAACTGTAAAAGTACAATTACAGTTTCGATAGATATATTTTAATTGACGCAAAGTGCGTCAATTTAAAAACAGTCTTACGTTTATGCACGGTTTTACATTTTTTAAGTATTTGTAATTTTCCAAGTAACCGTACTGTAGATAATAGTAGACCATGCTGCGAAATGTGTCCCCTGATAATTTACTTCAATTGGTATTGAAAAACTTTCACTACTTTTTAAGATAGTCGAATACCATTGAGACTTGCAAGTTTTAATGCGTTAGGATTTCTTCTTGTAGCGATTTTCGTAATACTATCTTCGTAACCAGAAATAATATATGAGAGGAAGTCTTTATCCAAATTAACTTTTTTTCCTATAAAAATGTCTTTTGTTTCGAACAAGAAACGTTATTTTTCTTTCTAAGAAAAACAAAGTAAAAAGTATATATCTACGTATTACGCTGTAGATAAATTACTTTTTCTAAATACAGCACTTTTTTTAAAAAGAAATACAAGAATCACTTTCCGGATATTTAATTTTAATTTGTAGCTAAAAATTCCAGAAATATTCGATAAAATACTAAACTGACAGAAGCCAGTCCACATCAAGTTACTTTCGAGAAACACAATTTCGGAATTAAAATGCCAACACGCCTGCAGAAAGCAGCGAACTTTGTTACGTTGAAATACCGAAATTACGTATTCTCGAATATTGTCATTCGCAGTAGATATTCCCACGTAATATGCCTACAGCCAGTGATTAACATTTGCCAAATAAGCCCTCACTTATTTGTGCGAGACGCATTAATACCAATGCCATATTGATCATTCGACCGAATATCGTCCATCCAATAACGTTCGCGCAAATCGTCAGTCTCTCGCGAACGTTTCCCATCGATCGTTGCTCCGCGATCGATGTATACGCAATACGCACTGTATATAGTCGCGGCGAAAAATCGAAAACAAAAACAAAAAGATAAATCTTACCGTGTAGAAGATCCTTGGAGATAATAATCACAGCACACGACATTCCCTCCGAATGCGATCGCCCGTCACGACAGTCCGTTTCACGCTCGAAGGTCCGATTACCATCGTCGAGAACGTTGCCTCGCAGCTTCACGCAGGACCATCATCGTGTTAATCCTCTCGATCACGAACACACACGAAAAGCACGCACACACTCGCGTAAAAGAAGAGAGAGAGAGAAAGAGAGAGAGAGAGAGACGGGGAGGCGAGGAAATTCGGTAAGAAAAAGGAGCACACTCTCCTGCAACTTGTTGCGAAGCGCGCGATTGGCACCTTCTAGATCATCCGGGCCGACAATGTTTTCGCGGTCGACGATCGACTCGTCAGTCCCGCCGAGTTTTTCGAAAGAACTCCCCGTCGCCGGTCACTTTCACCACCGCCACCACCGTCACCGCCACCGCGGGATTCCACGAAATTTTCGATGACAAGTGTTCTCGAATTCAAATACGGAGCGATCGCAGCACGCTCCGCGATCTGCGCCTCGGATCTTTCGGCGCCTCGTCGCACGTCGGTCGCCCCGCACGAATTGCCCGTTGATAACTTCGGAGTTCGGAGCGGTTGAGTATATATAATGTTTGAGTATAATTGAGTATAATATGCCGAGAGAAAAATTGAGTATAATATGCCGGGGTACGCGCGACCGGTAGCCGCCGAGGGTGACTTTTCGCTCGGCCGACCGTGGAACAACTCGTGGAAGGGATAAAGACGCGACGGACTGCACGACGATGCGACGAACACTGACTGCCACTGAGCGACGTGAGAGGCGAGTGGAGTAGTGGAGGCGAGAGCGGCCGAGTGGGGCATGGGGGCCATGGGGCGCGCGCCGGTCGCTCGTCCGAGCCCGGCCGAAGATTCCCGACGTGCGCCGAGCCGCTCGCGAAGTGTGCCCCGCGCGCGCGACCAAGTAAACGGCTATATACCGCGCGATGCATTACTTTTCGTTTTTTCGCACTTTTTTCTTGTATCAACGCACCGATGACCGTGACGGTGCGCGAGAATCGTGTTTCCGTTTTGCGAAGGGCGAAATTTACAACGGATGATAAATATACACACCTCGGTGCCGCGAGCGCTCCCCGAGAAGCCGGAAGCGAGATCGCTTATAGCGCCTTTACTCCGATATGCCTTTTCGCGAGCGTTACTACGTAGCCCAGTCAATAGAGACATTTAAATGGAATTAATTCCGGGAAGCAATTTTTTTTTTTTTACTGTTTCGGAGGGTCATGAATAGTCTAAAACCGGATTTTCGGGATTCTAACCCTGGAGCGTTAGCCGCCATTTTGATTAGAAGGGTGATTTTGTAAATATCTCGCTTATTTTCAACTTTAGAGTGAAAGTGGTAATAACCAAACTTGTAGAAAATTTAATACTCTACAATTTTGGTCTTTATCATTTTTCACCTAGGATCGATATTTTGGGTTTTAGACTCAAAAGTGGGGGGTGAAATTTTATTATTTTTTTTCTTATTTTTTGAATTTACTTGGTATAATGAAAAACATCTTTTCCACATCACCACGGGGGTAGAGTTTATGGCGCGTTTATTCAAAAAATTAAAAAAAAATAATAAAATTTCACCCCCCACTTTCGAGTCTAAGACCCAAAATATCGATCCTAGGTGAAAAATGATAAAGACCAAAATTATAGAGTATTAAATTTTCTACAAGTTTGGTTATTACCAATTTCACTCTAAAGTTGAAAATAAGCGAGATATTTACAAAATCAACCTTCTAATCAAAATGGCGGCTAACGCTCCAGGGTTAGAATCCCGAAAATCCGGTTTTAGACTACCCATGACCCTTCAAAACAGTCAAAGAAAAAAAATCGCTTCCCGGAATTAATTCCATTTCAGCGGCTTTTTTGGGCTCTATTGACTGGGCTAACGTTACTTACCGCGGGCGCCGCGATGTGTATGAAGTTAGCATATCAATTGTCAGCATATCAAAAAAAAAGTAGAGTTCTCTTTGCATACAACCGAGTTCTATAGTTCCTGATAATTTTTAACAATAGTTCTGGTCATTAAATATAAATAAACGGAAGTTGAGAAATGATGTGCTAACTTCCCGCGAAGTTAGCATATCATATAATTTTTTCAGAATGAATTTTATAGTTCTTGACGAGTTCTATAGTTCTGTAACATAGTTCTGACCATTAACTATCTCTAAATAATTATTAACAATTATTATCAGCATATCACTCGTACTAGAGTGATATGCTATGCTTCTGCGACAAGTTCTCGGCTCCTTCGAAATTTTAAACAATAGTTCTGAACCCCCTGACGATAGTTCCGTACAGTTCTGACCACTGGCTACCTTTAAATAATTATTAACAATTATTATCAGCATATCACTCGTACTAGAGTAATATGCTATGCTTCTACGACAAGTTCTCGGCTCGTTCGAAATTTTAAACAATAGTTCTGAACCCCCTGACGATAGTTCCGTACAGTTCTGACCACTGGCAACCTTTAAATAATTATTAACAATTGTTATCAGCATATCACTCGTACTAGAGTCATATGCTATGCTTCTGCGACAAGTTCTCGGCTCGTTCGAAATTTTAAACAATAGTTCTGAACCCCCTGACGATAGTTCCGTACAGTTCTGACTACTGGCAACCTTTAAATAATTATTAACAATTATTATCAGCATATCACTCGTACTAGAGTGATATGCTATGCTTCTGCGACAAGTTCTCGGCTCCTTCGAAATTTTAAACAATAGTTCTGAACTCCCTGACGATAGTTCCGTACAGTTCTGACCACTGGCAACCTTTAAATAATTATTAACAATTGTTATCAGCATATCACTCGTACTAGAGTGATATGCTATGCTTCTGCGACAAGTTCTCGGCTCGTTCGAAATTTTAAACAATAGTTCTGAACCCCCTGACGATAGTTCCGTACAGTTCTGACCACTGGCTACCTTTAAATAATTATTAACAATTGTTATCAGCATGTCACTCGTACTAGAGTGACATGCTATGTTTCTGCGACAAGTTCTCGGCTCGTTCGAAATTTTGAACAATAGTTCTGAACCTCCTGACGATAGTTCCGTACAGTTCTGACCACTGGCAACCTTTAAATAATTATTAACAATTATTATCAGCATATCGCTCGTACTAGAGTGATATGCTATGCTTCTGCGACAAGTTCTCGGCTCCTTCGAAATTTTAAACAATAGTTCTGAACTCCCTGACGATAGTTCCGTACAGTTCTGACCACTGGCAACCTTTAAATAATTATTAACAATTGTTATCAGCATATCACTCGTACTAGAGTGATATGCTGTGCTTCTGCGACTAGTTCTCGGCTCGTTCGAAATTTTAAATAATAGTTCTGAACTCCCTGACGATAGTTCCGTACAGTTCTGACCACTGGCAACCTTTAAATAATTATTAACAATTGTTATCAGCATATCACTCGTACTAGAGTGATATGCTATGCTTCTGCGACTAGTTCTCGGCTCGTTCGAAATTTTAAACAACAGTTCTGAACTCCCTGACGATAATTCTGTACAGTTCTGACCACTGGCTACCTTTAAATAATTATTAACAATTGTTATCAGCATGTCACTCGTACTAGAGTGATATGCTATGCTTCTGCGACAAGTTCTCGGCTCGTTCGAAATTTTAAACAATAGTTCTGAACCCCCTGACGATAGTTCCGTACAGTTCTGACCACTGGCTACCTTTAAATAATTATTAACAATTATTATCAGCATATCACTTGTACTAGAGTGATATGCTATGCTTCTGCGATAAGTTCTCGGTTCGTTCGAGATTTTAAACAACAGAACTTGTCGCAGAAGCATAGCATATCACTCTAGTACGAGTGATATGCTGATAACAATTGTTAATAATTATTTAAAGGTTGCCAGGGGTCAGAACTGTACGGAACTATCGTCAGGGGGTTCAGAACTATTGTTTAAAATTTCGAACGAGCCGAGAACTTGTCGCAGAAGCATAGCATATCACTCTAGTACGAGTGATATGCTGATAACAATTGCTAATAATTATTTAGAGATAGTTAATAGTCAGAACTATGTTACAGAACTATAGAACTCGTCAAGAACTATAAAATTCATTCTGAAAAAATTATATGATATGCTAACTTCGCGGGAAGTTAGCATATCATTTCTCAACTTCCGTTTATTTACATTTAATGACCAGAACTATTGTTAAAAATTATCAGGAACTATAGAACTCGGTTGTATGCAAAGAGAACTCTACTTTTTTTTTGATATGCTGACAATTGATATGCTAACTTCATACACATGGCGCCGCGCGGGTGCGGGTGGAACGCGACGCGCTGCTCCGTCTCTCGACTCCGCCGCGGTTCTCCGGCTCGGGATTGAGATTCCGCTTTGGCGACGTGGGTTTCCTTCGACTTTGGACGGCTGGCAATACGAAGGCGACTGTTATTGGAGGGTCTCCCTCCATCTCGCTCTGTCGCTCTTCTTTGCGTTCTGCGTTTCCTCCTCATACCGCTTCCGAACGTTCTCCTTTTTCCATCTATATCGCTTCTACCTCCGGTCCTTCTACGAGCCGTTTCGCGCCGCTTCTGGGTGCTTCGTGAGTGTATCTCTCACTTGCCCGGAATACCTCGCGCGGTTGTATATTATGAGAAGAATTTTGTTTGGACAATGCAACCAGCTTAGTTACATTGATCTTTACGAGATCGCATCTAATGTGTCGTTTTCCTCTTTTAGCACATTCTCCTGGTTTATTTTACTCTGGGATATTCTTGTATATTCTAAGAAATTTTATTTTTGTATTTTTACAACTATACACACACATATATCTATATCTATATAGTGACCATTGTCTATAATAAAAAGTTTCTGTACACTAGAGCTCTAGCTTAGCTTGTATGGAATATTGGAATCAAATTTTTAGGATTATCTACTAGTGTTTTTAAATTGTCTGATAATAAATGTTTTAAATGTAACATTTTGCAACTTCATATCTTATTTAACTTTAGTATCACAACATCTGTTTAATTTAATCGAATTTCTCACGCTTCACTTTTCCTTTTCTATACATTAAAAAATTATTTTATAGATAAATGTTTATTTCATTTTAAGTGTGGAAAATATAAGAAACTCTCGCGTCTCTCAAACAGACAGAATTGTCCTATGTAATATTTTAATTATTTGAATATTTAAATATTTTAATATATACAAAACTTCTGACAGTCTTTGAAATCAGGATCCATCTCATATTATACAGATCTGCAGAGTTTAGATTCCTGAATCCCGATTCGGCCTTTCACTTTCAAGGTTAAATGCGTATGCACGCTACAAATTATATAGAATTCGAGATGCGCTAACGAGCAGTTCGGTGAGATTGACTCTGTTTTTTCGTGCACGGCTTGTTAAATTAACACGTTCATTCGAGTTCTCTTTTTTTGTTTTAAAGAGAATTCTGAGTTACCTTATAACTTTAGTGGAGAAAAAAGTATCGCGGTCGTTATACGATGGAAATTATCGTATGTTATCGTGTCGCGTTGTAATCTCCGAGTGAGAAGAGTTTTATATTACTGCGAACGTTATGACGCCATTAACTACTTGTTGCGAATTAGCGATTTATCACAGCAAGTACGGTATTACGATAGCAGTTTGTTTTTTTATGAACTTATTAATTTCTTTCTTTAACGTACAATTGCAGTATTATACATACTGTTACAATTACTTTATTTATATTCAAGAAAGAAATGCATTCTTTGCAAAAGAATCTAATATCAAAATTTATCTTTATTTTAAAAATATTTAAATTTTTTAATATTTAAATTAAAGTTTCTTTAATTATTAACAGAGATACCAAAATTTAATAACATATTCACGCATTCCGTTAAATTAAATTATCAAATATCTTAAATTTTATTAGATAAGGTAAGCAATTATTTCCCATACACGCAATCGCACATTTTATTCATATACATTCTTACTTTTTATCTATATATTCTTGCTTTTTCTCTTCTCTTCAGTCATAACGATTATTATAGGTAGCATAATGACTGACGTCTAGTAAGTCGCGTGACTGCGTGTCTTTTGACAAAAATGCGAATCACTATCGTTGCCTAAACAAACCCTTGACTATATGCGATAAATATGCACGCCTACCTTTTCACTGGACCAACAACGTACGAACAGGGCATCTCGGTCAAACCCGCGGGCGTGTTCGATCCCGGGTACCCGATAAAATAACAGAATAATCCCCCCCCTCGGTGTACATATATATACATATATATATATACACACACACACACACACACACACACACACACACACACACACACACACACACACACACAGATACATACATATGTATACATATATCGTTGAAACTGTACCGCCGCCGGTGGCACATTCAATTCTACGGAATCTCGTATCATCTGATATACACTTAATCCCTGGAGTGGAACAGTGACTGAAGCTGCGATTCCACAGAGCTACGCAGCGAGAGGGATTTGCCACCAACGAAGGATGGAAGGGAGAAGGTGATAGGCAATGTAGCGAGACAAAGAAAGAGAAAGAGAAAGAGAAAAAGAGAGAAAGAGAGAGAGAGAGAGAGAGAGAGAGAGAGAGGAAGGAAACGCGAATAAAGGATCGAATAAAAGCGAGATAAAGCGGCTGACGGTAGCCGGATTGTCCAATAACGTTAGCTACCAGAGCTTTTTTTCGCCTAATGAACCACCAGCTTCATTATCACGCGGCAAATAGCTCGCGGAAAGGATACGCCGATGTTCGATCTTCGACTCTCCCGAATCCTTCCCGCCATTCTTGTATAGAGAGAAACGCGCACAATACTTTCGTTTAGCGTCAGTATTTTAATTAACCTTCTTTCTTCTTTTCACCATCTTACGATTAAGCTGCCTCGTGCCATTTGCACAATTATTTTTAATTAGAGAATGCGAAATTAATTTTTCTATATTACTATAGCAGGTTAATATTGTAAGATATTGCAAAGAATTTTTATAAAAAAAGCCAATTTTTATTTATTTTTAACACTAGTTTAACTGCAATGATCTTTTTTAGTTTGTAGTATTAGATAGGTATAATAAAATACACATTTTACTCTAATTCAATTACAAAACACTAAAAGATAAATTATGTTGATGGCGCGCGTGAAAATTAATCTAGAACAGCATTCCAGGGTTAATGCTCTTTAACGCTCGAAAGCTTTACACACCATTGCACTACAAATATAATCCGTGTACTATTATGTCCACCGGTAAAATATTCAAAATGCAACTTCTCTTTAAATATATGTATATATAAATAGAATTATAATTAAATAAATGCTATAAATTATTCCAAAATATTTCCATTTAAAAAATTTTAATAATTTTTATCATTGTAATCAGGAAAGCTTTATAGATTACATATTAAAAAAAATTTAGTTATTGTTATCATGTGCAATATTTTGCATATTTATGATATATATGTATTTTTGACGCTTCTGATATTAAGACTGGAAAAAATGCCACGAATTCGTGCGAGGGATCGAATGGAAATCGAAAAGTGTCGCAAAATCTGTTTTCCTGAAACTAGCTGGCTCGGCAGATGCGTTATGACAGAGTGGGTCGAGCATGGCTGATAAGGAACGTGCTTCGATTTAATGCGTTCGAAATTTCCCGGAAACCGGCAAAATAACAGGAAAGTACATCCTAACCATCGACTTCGCGAATCACAATGTTACAGCAAAGGAGGAAGTTCCAATCGCGTGATTACAGACATTTTTTCAAGATAACGCTTCATATTATTAATAGCGCTTAACTTTCCAAAATACGTTTTCGAGTTTGCTTGAGAGAACGAGAAACAGCTTTTACAAATTAATTTTTATTAATAACAAAGTTATGCATCTTGAAAAAAATTCTTGCGATTAGAGTTAAGAATTTATAAATATTTTTATAACGGCACTTACAAGAAAATTTTAACAGTTGACAGAATATTTTGTATTAAATATATAAGAAAAAGATTTCGTTATGTGTGTACAATAAAAAAAGGCGTCTAATTTAGATTCAAATGAGTTCTCATTGAGCTCATCCGATTTGAAAGAAATCAGCAGATTTTTGCCCGCTCTACCGCGAGAGCACTCGACTTTTCATTCCATTCTATTCGGAAGAGCAAACAAATTAATACTTTTTCTCACCGAGACGCGTTACGGTTATGCTTCCCGGCGATTGGCATTGAGCCCCCGCACAATGCCGGGCGCGTTGATGTGTGGATGGTTCTCGCGACGCGCTTCTCGAATGTCAATTAAAATATGCGATGGAAAATATCGAAACAATGAATCTGCCCGTCAGCAGATCGATGTATCGAAATCGATGCGTGCTCCAGCGATTTTTGCTTTGTTCCCGCATATTTTGTTTTCTCCTTTTTTTTTTCACAACTAACGTGCATTGTTTAGACCGCGTTCAAGCCTCGCGCGTTGGTTAAAATGAATTTTTACGGCGTGTCCCTGGTTTGTAAGCGGAGCAACCGCGATAAAGCGAAATTCCAACCGTCGATCGCTTTTGTAAATTCGGCTCTTCACACTCGCGTATCATTATCGGCGCAACGAAACGAGGGTTATCGATTAAATGTCCTATACGAGCCTATTAAGTCCCATCAGTATGTTTAAGTGGTACTTTAACGAATATTTGTATCCGGCTATCGTATCAAGGTTTTAGTAAAATATTGCAGAATGCGAAATCCAAAAAATTAATTAAAATGTATAGTAAACATTGTCAAACACAATTTACTAATAATTATCTCATTTGAATAAAAATATATTGAATTATGCTATTATAGATTTATACAAATATGTAAGAAGCCGCAATGTACGCTATATACGGATCTACACATAAAACATCTATTACGTGAAAACAATTTACTCTGTTTCAGTGTTAAAAATAATCCTTCATCCAAATAGTCGATAGCATCTGGTATTACGTGACATGTGCACAAAATTTCTATATTTTTGGGGACATATATACTCACACACGGTTTTTCCACTATGATTTTCTTTCACGTCTTTCTCTCTCCTCTCTCTCTCTCTCTCTCTCTCTCTCTCTGCACGTAAATCTATTTACATTTTTAAAATTTTCCTCTCCTATCATTGTTACAATCGCGTGGACCTTATTCAGCCTTATGGACCGCGTTCAGCCTTATTCTCTCCTGATGACGCTCGTTAAATTCTTCCCGAAAAGCGGTGTAAATTAGTACCTTTCGCTTGGCTGCTTTTTTCTCACGAACATATCACCGCGATCCGACTTTTCCCGTCGCTGCAGTCTACTGTCTGCAACGATATCGCCGCGGCCACCAAATATTTACAAAATGTGTCGGCCGGCGCGGCGCGGCGCCGCGTCGACCGCCCGATATCTTCGGACACTTCTCTTCGTCTGCGTTAAAGGGGCATACTCGAGTCTCGAGTACGCTCTCCGACGTTTACGTCTCTTAACGTTAAGCGCCTGGATAATAGTCGACTCGCTTCCGAGCTAATTTCGCAATTCGTGTGACCGCTGTCGTTTGATCGGGTGTTTAAACCTCGCTCGTTTCGGGTGCGGTTTTATTGTCCGTCTTCGCGACACGGCCCACGGCCGAGACCATAATAACGTGGTCGTCACGTTTGTTATTGCCAAAGACAACGAGATCTACTCGACTTTTGTTACAATTACAGTATTAGCTTTTCCTTATTTTTCTTGCGGACATTCAAAAGCGTCCATCTGCCTCGAATTGTTATATAACGTGCTCGGTAAAGGTTGAATCGTTCATTATAGTTTTGTTATTAAGCTTTGTATCGTCACGTGGAAAGACGCGAGTGGATTTCCGTTGAAGTGTCAATTTCGTTATCACGAATAAATTAATATTCAATATAACTCTGTCATGCGCGATATTATATACATCGATCTGCATCCTATGTTTTGCATTAATTTTAACCTATATATATCGCGACGTGAGCGTTATAATAGAAATATCATTTGGCGAAAGCTGATTTCGTAATCTGAGTACAAAATAAACTTCTAATAGAAACCTTGTGTATTCTGTGTATGCACAATTTCCGCAAATTTTTGAAAAAATAAATTTTCTACAGACACCGGGATTTAACTCATATTTCATTCATTGTTGTTTAAATAATGTCCAAATCGATGTTCATACGTATGTGCATCACGTATGTATTATATATAATTTCATATTTATGAAGTATTATTGTTTCTATAAATAATTTTTACATTATTACAAACTATTCATGATCGATCAAATACGAGAAATGCTAAGCGAGATTAAATTTACTTTGCCGAAATATAAATTAATTATGATGCGCACCACAAATTAAAATTTTTTTCATCTAGCATCTTGCTAGATAAAGATGGCGAAAATCTCAACTTTTTAAATCTTTTCAGAAAATAAATATTTAAAAAATTGCGATAAAAGTTTTGCATAGCATATAATAGGTCGTGCAATCGAGATCATGCAATATCTGGCAAAATACCATGATATGGAAAGTCGATAAAATATTTATTCGACAAAATGCAATTTGCGAAGTATGTTTGAATAGTTCCATTTCAATAACTCCGTTTGCACAGCTAGCCGTTAGCCTATATGAATTAAAATAAATAAAATTTCACTAACGTCTCTATAGATCTATCAAAGATACGTGGAGGGGAAAAAAAGTTAGACAGAACGTTTGTTCGAACGTTAGCTCACGTATTTTCTCTCTTTCGAGAAATTTCCATCCGTGTCTCTACATATTATTTCCGTGAAGGCCGAAGCACGGAGGCGAGCTAAAATTAAAACGAATTACATCAAAAGGGATATCGAAAAAGATTTAATTTCGAACGAATCACCGTTCGCGTACGTCACGCGCGAAAAGATCCATGTATTGAGATTTCATCCAACGTTCGAGGCAGTAGAGTGAAATAAAGCACCTAGTCGACAAATTCAAACGAACTCGATAATGAATTCGCGACAAGCCGGCCGTGTGTTCTTCTCGTTGTAGGCTTTTATTCGATACAAAGTCGTCGAATAGTAATATATCTATAGATTACCTACTGGCGTTTAATTCCATCTGTTCATCGATGCAAATATCGGCGTCCACGGTAATCGATAACTCTTTCGTCGTTGAATTGTTACAAGATAATGGTATACGGAGTAATTTTGAGAAGTCGACAAATTTTTCTATACGACCGATTTAAAGTTGATCCTTTTTTCAACAGAAATTTGATTAAGTGACACGTCTTTTTAAATTTTTGTAATAAATTTAGAATTTTTAATAATAAATTAATAATAAATCTTGTAGCAAAAAAGCCTTGTGATAAAAATCAAAATACAGCTTGCGTATTTTAGTATATACAGGCTGAGGTAACAATTTTGCTGGAAATCCGAGTGGCGTGACGCGCACTACTTCCCTCAAATTGGCATAATCGAGAGACATTAAGTGGTTGATCGACTATTTAAAGCGACACGTTTAAGTCTCGAGACGTCGTACTGCGGTTCTTCTCGCCGCAAGGTGCCTGTCGGGGGCCATTAACCTTATTACGCACGCTTAACCCGTTCACGTCAGAGCACATGCATAGTGACTACAAGATACCATGATGACGGGAAGGTTTTTTCGACTAATGTTGCGAAATAAGAAAATTACTCCCTTTATTATGACATTCTACTCAATTCAAGCTTCATTTGTTATATCACTGTTGATAAATCAGTGATTATATAATGTAAGAAATATAATTGTGATTGATAGTAAACCATTTAGAAAAAAATATACGCTTAATAATTATTTCATAACTTGCGCATAGAAAATCGCGCGATTTTAATTTGTTATCGTGAGATACAGAATTTCAAGATTGTTTTAAAAACGATAAAAATTGTAAACAAACATACACAATTGTATTGCACTCGTTAAAATCGGGCGCGGTCCTTTTAATGTGTTAATTTCTGATGATATAACATTCCCCGCCCAATAATCTCGCCAGATGATATTTCTCAAGCGTTTCTATACGGAACGGAAATAAAAGTCTTTCGCGTACCTGCTGTTGAAGCGCTTAAAATGAACAATAATGGGATATTATGTGTGGAGAATTTTCTTGCTTTCTTACGAGCATCTCGAAAAGGGTCCTTTTCGTGTCTGCTCTCGCCGGGGTCCATAAGCCGCACAATAGAGTCAATGACATGCATTCTCATAAACTCCGAAGAGGCCGCGGGACGTCGCGCGGTTGGCTCTCTCTGCATGTTGTCAAAATGTATTCCGAGAAAACTGATGAAAAGAATGGTGGCTGCAGGCCAGAGAATGGGATAACGAAAAATGGCTGATCGATGTCTTATTTAATCAAGTGTTCTGACTTCTCGTTTAATATCCATGGAGAAGAAAATGAAGAATTGTTCGGTGTGATCAATTGTTAGACGATCGATACGTTATTGTTCATATCGCGTTATTAAGCGTACACATATATAAAAGCATTATTTATTCTGAGTGGCAATAAAATCTTTGATCTTTAAATACAAATCTTCGTCCATGACTTTTAAGCAACAATTTAATTCAAAAGTTTAATATAATTAAATTTTTAATTTAACATTCTGTATATTTCAATAATTTTATGTAACTTGACATGATAATAAAATTCGAATTCTAAGTTTATACTCTAAAACAAAACGTATTATACTTAAAATTAAATAAAAAAGCAAAATATATATTTGCATTTCTACTGCAATTTACGACAAGGTCTTGATTTTAAATTACTTAAGATTGAAAAATTGTAATGATCGATATGTTGATTTTTCTGTTAAAAAAAAATCGACCTCTGATGAATATTAACTTTGAATATTAACTTTCGTCAAACAATTTGTAGATTGAAAGTTTAACGGTGTACCGTAGTTTGCACAAGTCTATATATTAAATGTGTATTGTAATCGCTGTATATCGTAATATCTACAGTGATGCGTAGTCTACATAAATCTCATAGTCTCAATTCCTTTTTTAATGAAAAGAAGCTTACATAGCTTCGAAGATTAAATGAAAGAGCACAAATTTACATTTCGCGAACGAATTTATAATGATTCACAGCAAAATTAAACGGCTGATGCGACTTAATACCCATTAAAAATAATTTTAGATATTTTCTGACGTATTTATACGTTATTCACGTCGATGCTCGTTGTTGTCTCGGAGCAGTCGTTCGAGGTACCGAAATAATTAAGAAAAACGTCACTGCGAGCATTCGTCGATTATCCGTGAGCATATGTGCGTATACGCTTTGGAATGATGACAGAAAACGCGAGGTTGTTTAGGTCTAGGTGGTTTTCGTGCTGGGGCACTCGTAATTTCTTACGCTCTGTTCTTTCGAAACGAACCCCTCCTCTCCTCCGTCATTGCGCATCCAACACGAAAAAGGTGCGCTCGCATCGCCGACGACAAGAAGATCCCGGCGAATAACGACCGCTCATTCGTCGGTGCCTTTTATATGTATACAAACGACATCGCATCGCTCCAGATCGATTTAACTGTCTCTCGCTTGCTTATGTATTTATTCGATCATATTTGAATAATTGGCCACCCGTTAGGGCCACTGCTTAATAAGTGGCTAGCTTGCCTCACGTGATTTATGTCGATGAGAAAGAGAAAAGAAGAAGACGAATTTTTCGTTGAAGAATAGAAAATTATACTAAATAGTTTATGATATCGCGGGTGAAATATATAACAAGCAATCGATATTTCGTATTGTGTAAACTATATTTTTACGTAATCTCTTATTTTCAAGGGATTACTTTCACATTTAAATTATTCATAGATGTAAATCTTTAAATGTAAAAGATATAAGATATAAGATTTTATACTTTTAGAATATTATTACTTTTTTTCAATTATGCATTTTTAAATGATTAAATATTGTCTTTCAAAGTGCATTTAATTATCCTATATATTTCAAAGCTTAAATTTTAGTAATAAACTTGGTTTATATTTCATTGATTTTGACTAATTGCATTTTAATATACATATTTGAAATTATAGACTATCAAATAAATATATTACGTTCCATTATAAATAAAAAACACATTTACAAAAGAGAGTTATCACGTACCTATATTAAAACGTATTATATTATATATAGATATAAGCCGCTTATTTTAAAGGTAGCGTAGATTCAGTTTCAAAATCTTGGTAAGATAAATATACCGCAGCAGTTTGCATACTCATCTCATTAAAATTCATGATATTACAAAATTCGACTTGCGCTGCTTCAAAAATAAGCTATACGTATATTATTTTCTCATCTTTGAAGCAAATTTATAAAAAATAACATATAACATAAAAAATATGTCTTATTGGTTAGTAAGGTGGCTTGTTCAAATTTTGAAAAAGTGGGCCAACTTCACAGACGTAAAGTGGCTTGTTATGGCTCGCTACAGTGTAAGTCTATGAATGAATAGGTCGCTACATAAGTCGCTAATAAGTTTATAAATGGATTGCTGCAGTATAAGTCCATAAATAGGTATAATGAGAAAGGTTGCTTGTGATGCAAAAAGACTTATTATTTGCCTCAGCGTCATTCTTGTCTTTATCGCTAGGCTATTAGGGGAGGCATACTGCCATTATCTTTATCAATACGACATTATAGCGGCCAAGCCTTTTTGCGATGAGTCGGAGCATGTATTCTCATCAACCGAGACGAGCAAATCACGTGAGTGCATCTGCTGGATAGACGTTAGAAAAGCTGAGAGACAATTTTCTTTCGAGCGCACAAGCTATCGCATTTCGGAATGCCTTGCTGCTTTTTAAATATATGTATACATGAAGACGTAATATTTTGTTGTTTCTTTTTAATCAAGTGCCTACCTAATAAATATTTATAAAAAGAGGAAAATTTATCCTATTCGATAAACTAAAAAATATATAAATAACGAAAATTTTTACATTTCTGTTGTCGGAATACGGACAGTTTGGCAATTATGATTCTTATTAGCGATTTTTATTTTCACCTGGACTGTCACGATTTTATTTTTAAAAATATCTCTTTTCTCTGAACTTGAAAAAATATCTTTTCCCTATCTTTTATATGTATATATATATATATGAGAATGGTTTAAAAAAAGAAAAAATATCAGAAGATTTCTTGTCGTCTACATCTTTCATGACACATTTAAACTTCAACCTTTTAAATCCTTTGTATTATTACCTGCGTTCCTTCTAGCTTTATGCTTTATGTTATCCATGTTTTATAATAATTTGTGATTTTATGCTTTTATCATTATCTCTCGGGCTCTTCCTATACTCCTGATACTCGTTCTCTTGGTTTACACCAAGGAATAAATAATTGTACTTATACAATTTCTTTTTTCGGTGGGTTTGTCGCGGGTATGACGCAAACTTGAGATATGGATCAAGGAGCGTAACCAGTATATCCGCTTATGACGGTTTATAAAAATGCATGCGTACCTTGGTGAGTGCATCAAGAGGGAATGCCGAGATACACACACCCCCTCCCCTCCCTCTCCCCCTCCCCCCTCGTGTTTGTGTACATATCGACAGCTCGCGGGAGTATATGCTCCTTCAACACACTCAACGCAGATACTCAACTCAGACCGCAAACACTATAGAGCGCCACGCCGCTCCGCAAAATAAAATGACGCCGTATATATGTACGACGCCCTCATAACTTGCAAAAAATGCATGGAACACCACGTACGGCGCATAATGCGTTCGATCCAAAAAATCTCTTGGGCGAATGTTCCAATTACTTTCAGGTAGACTGGGATTTTCCGTGTTTTACATAATCATAGCCCAGTATTGGACGCTCATATTTTTTCGACGTGAACGAAACGTCATTTCACAAACCACGGATACGCGCCGGAGCTACGTTGCAGTCAGATTAAATCCTGTCTTTCGCGCGAAAATAACTTCTTCCCTATAACATAACGAATAAATATATACGGATAGTTCGTTCGCTAATTCTATTCGCGTCTTTCTCGGAATATTTTGCAGAGACGAGATTTTCCTACGTGCCCGCATAAATGAGACACCGCGACATTTACTGATGTTTATGAATAATTATTATCGCGCGTAATTAAAAAGCTTTACAAATTACGTAAATATAAGATAAAATAGGGTATTTAAATTATTTCATCTGAAAATATGAGCTGCATATACAGAAATCTTTTAATTCTGTTAATGATTCTGATGAATAATGTATCGCGAAAGAAATTCAGACGTATCCATTTGCGTATTGATTATAGAACGCAGCTTCTGCATTCTTTCGTGGGCTTTTGAACTTTTTTAAATTCAAGAAATCTTAGTATAGTTGACATTATATCTATCATGCAATCGCTTTTTAAGAATAACTTCGTATACATAAATTAACGTTTGCCAACATAAGAAAAGATTTTTTATTTGTTTGAAGTAGCTCGAGAAGAAGATAATATTTACCACGGGAAACAAGTATCTTCTGATTAAAAGTGACAAAATGGCCAATTTTCGAGCAATCAAATAAAGATTTGTTGAAATATAGTTGAAAAATAAAATAAAAACAAACTTGTTTATCAAAAATCTATAAGTTATAAAATATTGTTAACGTTTTGAAACATACTTAGTCTTCTTCAGAACCTTATAACAAAACGTCACAAGAAATCTCATTAAAATATCAAATAAAATAATTACATTTTACATTTATTTTATCTTTTAATGCAATTCTTTGTAATTTTTTATCATAATGTTCTGATGAAGGCCAAGTGTGGTCCAAATATTAACAGTTTTTTTGTAACTTTTAAATAAACAAGTTTGTTTTTATTTTATTTTTTAACATATCCTTATTTGATTGCTTAAAAATTCGCCGTTTGTCTCATTTATTAACTGTTTGCTTTCATCGAGCGTGACATAATTCCTTTCATCCTTTGATTAAGTTCGCTCCAAAGGTGTATTTTAAGATCAGATTGTCAACATGGTTGTAGAAATTTTTTGAAAATCTCAGAACTTTCCGAGGCCGTTATGCAAGTATTAATTATCAATCATAACTTCTAATGACTTACCGTCTCGGTGTTACCGTGCGTTGCCACGAAGTTACTGCCACGCATAATTGGCTGAATCCCCTGAAAGCACGGAAAAAGTAATACAATTATAGCTGCGATTCGTATATAAGATACGGCATAACTTTTACGCAGTTATTACTTAGCTCCGTTAGAAACTAATTCGAAAAATATCTTTGTGTAACAATAATAATAGCTGTACGCTGTCTGGTACATCTATAATGTACGCCATAAATGTATATTATTATTCGGTTAATATTAATATTTACGTTGCCATAGATTGTCGTTACGGGGTAATTTTTATGCCGTATTAAAGTGTTTTCGCGTTGCTGTTTACATTACATTACAATTATGACATCAGGCAAGAGTCCATATATATTCGCGGCACTCGCGCACATACGCGCGGTACGCCTGGTGCCACAATTTCTGGCTCATTCGTCGATTTATGGATTAAATATTCATGGAAATGTTAATATACATTTATGACGCAATGTAAAAGCTTTTGATGGGCTCCAGTATATTTTTGTTCCCAACAATTATACCAACGTATACCTACTGTTACCGGTCTC
Source organism: Temnothorax longispinosus (assembly GCF_030848805.1). Taxonomy (NCBI): domain Eukaryota; kingdom Metazoa; phylum Arthropoda; class Insecta; order Hymenoptera; family Formicidae; genus Temnothorax; species Temnothorax longispinosus. Next base: position 12,375,738 of record NC_092360.1, on the reverse strand, counting down.
GCTCGTTTCGCCCGCGACGCTTATATCGTCCACCGACGAAATAAATGCGCCAGTGACGATTCTGACGTAGTGCATACACCGTGAACATGCCATGTGTGCAGTGTGAAGTTGCCATTGCGTCGATCGCCATCGGCCATTTGCGAAGCCCAACATCGGCACTCGATCGAAGGTCGATACCGCGCGTCGACAGTTCGGCGACGGGCGAAGTGGTCGGTCGGGCGAGTGTTCATCATCGCGAGAGAGCTGTGAGGCGGCACGGGCAGGGGGGGCGTCGCGTCGCGTAAAAGACGTTCAAGAAATATCACTGTCGCAATATCGAACGAGTTACGCGACATTACCCGGCAAATATCGAATAACTTACGCGACATTAAACGCGCGACGTACGTATGTAACACGGCGGTATGTGACACCACGGCATCGCCATCGGCACGGCGCGCGCCGTACGATATTTGCACCGACGATTTTCACGAAACTGTTTAACGACAAAAAGAGAGAGAAGGGAGATATTTGTCCGTGATGCGTTATATGTCGTGTCAAACTGACATAGATCTTAACCGGATTTATTTCGACCTACAGAACATAGGGTTCCTTGTTAATCTCTCAATTCGCTATTGGCGCTGAAATTTCTCTCAATGAAGCGACCAACTTTATGTGAAGTTGCGATACATTCCGGCGTTTCTCCGCAACGACATTGCGGTGCATTAGATGATCAGAAGATACAATCTTGTGATCGCTTTCTTCATTTAAAAAGTGACACCTTTAACATAATTACATTTTACAATTAGTATAAATTTATTTCAAAGTAAAAAAAAATTTCAGTATTATAGATTTTATATGTAACAATTATAATTATGATTGCTAAAGAATTTCACATTCAATACATTAGCAACAAATCGACGTGTAATTAAAATTTGATATTTCAAGATAATATTTAGAATATTGTGGGAGCGTATAAAGAAACTAAAGGAGCCCAAATAAATTTTTCGATTATAGAGAATACGTTTTTTTTTTTTTTTGCAAAGCATGGTAATGATCAACAGAATTGAATATAATTCTTCCCCTTGTCCATCCGTCCGCGATCTTCCATCTTCTTCTACATTCGAAGCTCGCAGCATCACCCTATCATCCCCATCGGGCATTACGAGCAATACTCTTGAGGTTCCTTAATTAAAGGGATTGACAGCTACATTACTAAGAGCCGCGTTATCGAGAGATCGATCTGCCGTGCGGTGGAAAGATCGACCGCTAGGTACGACCGAGTGCATCCTGTTTTTTCGCTTTCGTGAATCGCCTGTCCGGAAAGTAACCGACGGCTGTCTTCCTTCGGGTCCTCTCGTAATTCCGTAGCTCGGTCGGTGCCTTTGAGGAGCCGTCTTTAACCGCTTTCGTATGAAGAATCGAATTCTCTAACAAGAGAGGAGAAGATGCTACGCTTTCTCTATCTCCGACGACGCGCGTCAGGATTCCTCCAAGTTGAAAAGGCAATGTCTTTTGCAACCTCAATCGTGCAGGCGTACTCTTGGAATACGTATTAACAGACGTTGAAACGAACTTTAAAGAGAGAAGTCAACAAGTCAAAGTTGGCGAATAAAATAGTTGGTAGATCGAGAAATGCTCTACTAAATGATAAAATAATAAAATATTAAAGTAGAGTTATTAAATAAATTCTTTCGTACATAACAACTTTAATTTTTATAATAACATGAAAATCTGGAAGATTAAAAACTTTTTAAATTTTTTTCGGCATTTGATATCCAGTAACAACAAAATTCTCAATAAAAAATTTAGAGTGAAGAATAAATTTCGGACAATGAAGCGGAATGATGCCAAGTTTCTTGAGAAATAGTCCATAATGTATTATTATCTAAATTGCTATTCTCGGTTAAAACTCCAACTGAAGCGTGAGACGGGTCCTCGAGGTGAAAGGATCGCTCCTCGACTCTGCAGGAAGAATTATTCCAGAATGCTTACTTTCGCTTATCGTGGAGGGTATGCTTGAGCCAGGGCTCTATATGCAGAGTGCTTGTTTAATAATCAAGAGACTTCGCGCGGGATGCATCGCGGTGCCGGCATGCCGGGGCCGCTTAATCAAAATTCTATCGCATCGAGCGCACTCCTCGAGCGCTGGGTCGCTGCTCCTTTTTTCCGGCATTTTATGATTCGTCAGGAATATATCTGTCAACAGGTAAACGAGCGTACCTGCTCGCGGTGAAATGATCATTCAGCCTTTATTGTTCCGTGACGCGACGAAAGTGTCGAGTATATTTGCCACCTGACAGATGGAATTTGATATCATGGCAAACATAAGTGGCATATTTAGTGATATAGGTATATGGCACTTCAAGTTAATTCTATGAAAAATTTAAATACCAGAAAATATGCCATTATTAAATTTCCATAATGCTAAAGATTAAAGAAATTGTTAACAAAAATATATTTCAATAATTGATAAATAAAACGAGATAGACATATTCGGATAATTGCAATAAACATTTGAATATATAAAATTTTAAGATATAATATAATAGAATATATTTTTTGAAATAAAAAGAGAGTTATATTTCTGATGATATTTTTGAGATTTGTTATTTATTATACATTTTATTTTTGTAAAACAGAGTTACACGATTGTTTACAGTCAAAAATATAAAAATAACTTATCATTACGGTTTGCCCTTCTAAAAATATTGTAGATATAAATTCGATATTTTACAATAACCTGGTTTTAATGTTTTAATACCTCTGAAATTCGTCAAATCAAAAGAAAAACAAGTAAAATAGTATTATAAAAAACAACAAATTAAGTAAAATGATATCATGATAACATGATGACATGATAACATGATATTATGATATCATATTAACGTAGTAATTTATTTTTTTTCTTGCATTTACAAATTCAATAATTTTTCAATTTACACAATACGAGATTCTGTAAATTCTATAAATAAAAATTATTCGAAATACATTGCAGTAAAATATATACATAATATATACAGTTCAAAAAATTCTCTTCATACAATTTACGAATTTTCGTTATCTTTAAATTGATTTAATTAAAGATTAACAAAATATAAAAACAGTCAACGATAAATAAGCAGCATCTTTGAAATATACATTTATGTGTAGCTGTTTTCTTTGTGGGATTCCACAACAAAACTTGCAGAAGTCGCAGGATGCGCGTAATTAATGGCATTCTTCGTGGCAGGCAATGCGCTAGCGCGAAAGCACTTCGTTAACCAGACGGGGGTATATGGCGTTAATAAATTTTCCTTAGCTGGTGCAGCGGAGTATTCACGGAGGGACAGGTGGTAATATGCTAATTAGAATTCTCTTAAACCTGTTTACGGCTATCTTATGAAATTGATAAGATAACACGAAACCTGAAGGTTTGATCTCATCTATAATAGTTGTACAAGCGAGCATTCTTCTCGCTCCACGGATTGGAAGCCCTCATTCAATTTATACGATGCATAGATACGCACTTGTCGCTACTACCACGCATGATACCATCATAACGAATAACCGTCATATATCTTGCGGAGAACACATCGCAGTACTATTCTCTATATTAGATTTTCGTGTCGCATCAAGTCGTAGAGTCACTAATTTTAGAATGAAAAATTATAACGGTTTAAACATATAATACATATTAATATTAACGTTATATGTAGCAATAATAAGAGTTTATTTCAGTAAAACATATCAAGAAATAAAAATGCAGATTACACATTCCATACAGATAAATTAATAAAAGAATTCAAATCGAACATAATGGAATTAATACAAATAGTTGCAAAATTACAATTTTTTAAAACTTTGATGTCGAAACTAGGATGTTAATATTCTTTCAGTGCGATCTTAACGGAATCTTAATAGAAAAGAAAGGAAAGAAAGAAAAGAAAGAAGAGAGAATAAAGATAGAATAATGGAAAAGAAAAGGGAAACTTCTACTAAGTAGACTAAACTAGTAGAAAAAAAGTTTTTTCGTCTGGATTAATAAAATTCAAAAGAAGAAATAGATTTGGGAACAACATCTGTCATCATTATATATAGCGATAAAGAAACAAAAAGATCGATTGTTACAACTAGAAACTCAAATCAATTCTATCGTAGCTAATTGATGTCGTAGGCATAAAATGGATGACTATGGCGATCGTGAAACTTGCGTCAAGTGGCGTCGGATACCAGCCACCGAATGTTTCAGTTATAACTTGTCATAGTTCTTGAACTAAAATCGATAGAGCGTAAATTTCGTCGGCTTTGCGTTAAACTCGTTACGGAGGATAATGGCCGGCAGCTTTCGGATCCCACAGACTCGAATCAGAGACGTTTGATCGAGTATTCGATAGATGAGTTTACGATACGTTCCCATGCTATCAAAAAACATGGAAACACAGGAAAAAACCAATATGCAAACGTTGTGTTATTGCAAATATATATTTTTTAATTTGTTCCTTTTCGCAAACGAATATTATCCGACTTGAGAATAAAAATATATAATTATCGATTTGCTATTATCATTTATGGTTTCTAAGATTTTGCAATTAACTCTAAAAAATCTGAAAAAAAACCTGCAAAATTTAATTATAAAAATTTTTTAAAATCATTTCTGATTGTACAAAAGTATTTTAGAATTTTATGAGGACAAAGAATTATGACATTTCAAAAATTTATATAGATTGATATACAGAAATACCATTTTTAAGCAATTATTTAACACATTAATATTGAAATACGCGAATTGTTTGTAATTTTGGTATGTCATGAAATTAAAAATTTAAATTTCATATACTTTGAAGTATTAAAATTTAATTTTTTTTATTACTATTTCTCTATCATACTTTCACGTTTGCAACATCCAATTGCAAATAACGGCAAATTATTTTTCATATGCAGGCTGTTACACAGTGCTGTATACACACTGTACACACACACACACACACACACACACAAAAGCATTTATTCAAATAATGCTACAGAATGTCAGAACGGCGATGTGCTGCGGCATCGGACGCTCTCAACTAGTTCTGGCATTCTTTTCTTCTCCTCTTTCCAACACGCTCGTCACAAATAACAGGTCGCCCAGTATATATTTTATAACTACACGCGTGTCGAAGCCGGCGCGTCGTTATACGCTCTTCTCGAACCCGTAATCATCACCTACCATCTATTCCTACCGACGAACGCAGGTATTGGTGCTACACCGCTGCACATCGCTCGAGGGCGAATCCTCTGCCCTCAACAGGAGGAGGGACATCTCCCAGTTACCACGGAACCTCCAGACAATAAATACAGCACCGCAAACCTCCTCATCACTATGAAGTTGTCCTTTCCTCTCTCTCTTCTCCCTCTCTCTCTCTCTCTCTCTCTCTCTTCTCTCTCTTTCTCTCTCTTATTCTATGCTTCTCTCTTCCTTGTTAACGATGGAGCAGCTCAACCATTCAAGAAGATCCACGACGATGTACGATTAAATGATCGGTAGTTATCGTTAATTGTCGATGGGACAGTGTCGACGTGTCTCCGAAAGAAACCGTGAATTTCCCTCGTAATCTTACAGTTCCCGTCGTATTGCACTTTCCTGTTTAATGTGACAACGAAAATATTTTGATTTTTCTGAACTAACTGATCAATATGTCAGACAATTAGTTAGGAAGAAACATAATAGTAAACGTCATGAGAGTTAAAAGTTTCTGAAGAATTTCGACAGTCGCAATGGCAGTTGGGATTTTATTATAGATATAGAAATTAGTGAATCTCTTAAAAGAATTTAAATAATAATATTTTACAGAATTCTCATATATTTTTGAATTCTTTTAAATATAATTTTTTCTAATCTTTAGAATCTATGTCTTATAAATCTGCAACGTTTTTGTGATTTGCAAATTGAGTTACTTCGTATTTAAGTTTTGATCACAATAAGCAAATACGAACTTCTAAAATTTCATATATAATAAATTACATATATAGAACAATAGCAACACTTATTTTATCTAATTATAATAATATATTTTTTATTTAATTATTTTTAATAAATAAAAATATTGATTTTGTATAACTTCATAACATCTCGATACTAAACAATTACGAACTTAATCTTAATAGTTACTATCTCTACGACAATATTAAAAAACTAAAATATTTTTTTCAAATGTTACAAATCTTTAGAAACAGATTCGATTAATTCACCGAATTTCTTGAGAACTAGCACACGTATCCACAATTTCAGGACAGCGTGAACGAGATGGAGGAAGAGAGAGTGTATGAGAGGATGTATCCGATCGCATCGCATTTTACCTGCGGGCAGAAATTTACATCTCCCGCAGAAGCATTTAATCAGCTGGTGCCCAAATGGAATTTGGTGGCGCTTTAAAAGGGCGCTCGAGGGGGAACAGGTCGAGCGGGGAGAAAGAGAACGCGGGATAGGCTCGTACATGATATATTCGATACCTAGTAGCCGGTGCCACTCAGGCAGCTTTGTTGAATTTCACGCCATTTGAGTAAATGGGGGAACAGATCAAACAGTGTGGATATTTTGTAGCGCTGTTGCTGTTGCAACGCGTGGTTGATGTAATTCCACTCGCGCGGCGAACTCTCCCCCCTCCTCCCTTTACTCTCTCTCCCTCTCTCTTTCTCTCTCTTTCTCTCTCTCTTTCTCTCTCCATCTTTTTCCGATTAGCTGAACTCCCTCTTACGCCAGAATGGCGCTGACCGTCATAATTACGGCTTTCCCGCCTCCTCTGGCCCCCCCTTCTGGCGCGATTTCAGCCAATCTGCAATCAACGCGCGGACAAATGATAGCGTCGCAATTTCGCGATCGAACACCGTCGCCGTCGCTTTGTCAAGCAGACACGCGATTTTCTTTCTCGATGGAACGTAAAGTGGCAACTTGGTCATTCTTTACCGCTACTTTAAGAGGAAGAAAAGAGGTCAAATAGAAAACCTGATAAGAAGAAATGTGTTCTGTCTCGGAAAGAAACGGGGTAACGTTCGATGTGAAATAGTATACGTATATATTTAGTTCTCGCTAAATAGTGTCAATAAAAAATTAGTATATACATTCTATGTCTAGTGTGTTTGAAAACAATTTAGCATTTTAATTGTACACATTGACCTTAAACTGAAAAATATTTTCCCCGCGGTAATTGCAATGTCCACAAAAACACTTTATCCAAATATATAAGCTTCAATATCATTATTTAATATATTTTTTTAATTATGTGCAGAACAATTATTTACAAGATATTATTATTGGACATGTGACCTCCATCTGCCACGAGAATCAAAATATCACATATACTTATATGGCACGCGAACGCGAAAATGTTAATTAACTAATTAACAAACGGTGATCGTGATTATGAAGCATAAAAGCGATAAATCAGTTATATTTTAATAAACAGTTCTCTAGAAACACACGTGAAAGCAGCGTTACACGCATATTTCGGATAAAATCACAGAACTACCGAATACAAACGCCACAAATCGTGGAAGTGACATCTCCATCGTCCGCGCCATCGAATAACCATAAAGTTTCATCAATCTGTCATATTTTCCCCAATTACCATATCCTTAGTCACGTTTGCCTATCCCATTATTACTCTCATTTAGTTACGATGCATCCTTATTACTGCGGATTCCGTTTGACTCCGCTGCACGTGTTCATGTATCATCGCTCGAGTGACCGACCGGTCCATCCGGAGGAGGGATACCCGAGACTAAAGAAACCGTGCGGGTTAGTTTCTTTAATTAATGAGCCGTCGAGCTCATTACGGAGAATGAAATGTCAATGTGGAAAACGACTAATATTAATTCCGGCGTTAAATGGGCAGTTTCGAATCTAATAGCTTGTTTACCATAAATTCGAAAATTTATCGACTATCTCGACGACTCAATTTGCTTGGTCCGGTCGGAATGACAAAAGTCAAAATATAAATAGGAATGGCCATAACGACTCGCTATAGGTATATATATAATCACCGAAATCGGTTTCTTTGTTGTCGGCGAAGCCCACGGCTCTCTTGTCGATACTCAAGCGGTACCCTCAAAATTTCTCCATTAAAACCCGATACGTTGATGTACGTGATAGATTATTACTCGTGGATATCGATTACCGCGTAACCAACGGCGGTGAACATCGATTATCGTTTATCGATTATCGTCTGTACCGCTGCCGAGCACTAATGGAGCTCATCGACACTCTTCGAATCCGTATTGATTCGTGACGGCTCGTGGTTTCCGCTTACGATTAACAAACAATGCCAGCTGAATCGGCGATCTATCTATAATAGAATAGTAAATCAATCGACTATCTACCTCCCATAACTGTCTTTTTTTTTATTGCGAATCCTGGTTTGAGGTTGATAGTTATAAATTGTCGTCAGCGTATTAGAGAAGTATTGGAAAGGATTGATCGGTTTTATTGCTTCGCACTGTTCGTGTTTGCATACTTCGTTATCGTCGTTTACTTTATTTATGACTTATAATTTCTTCCTGTAAATCATAAATCAATATTAGTACCTACGTATCGAATATTGGAAACTTCGCATATTCTTCAAGTTGTGTATAACATTGTTAAATTAAAAGTATGCTTTAATCGATTTCATATCCGTAAATGCTTTAAGTAAAATATTAATATCAATTTATAACGAATACAGAAATGGAAATCATTTATTTTGTGGTATAATTGGCATAATATTTCATTTCATTTTGTTTTAATACAAGTAAGACTCGATCAGATACAAATTTTAAATTTTTAATTATTCGCAGTTTTTTATTCTATATTTTTACAATTTTAATGAGATATTGAATGCACGGATCATATACTTTCTCAATTCAAGGCTTAGTACCCACAGATTCACGGTGCACCAATACGCGCACTCCTATTAAAGGGGGCGGAGATTTTCGTGTTAATACGTCATTAACTCTGTGTATTACGGTACGATTACGTGGCTGAAAACGATCCCAATTTACTCTCAGGAATCTCTATTATCGCAACGTCATCAGAATATAATATTGAAGTATACTGGGTGCTCTTTACCTCGCATTATTTTTTAAGAGCAGATTTTTTGACCAATTTGGAGCCGTCTTATCTCAGCAAACGTATCGAGGTATTTAACTTTCAAATAATTGAAGCTATCCAAAAAGATTTCTGAATTAATCCAGAATTGAACTTTAAATGAGAGAAATTAGATGACAAAAAATAATGGTTGCAATTAGAAAAAGATGAATTTTATAACGCACAAATGGATTATGCGATTTTAAGTATTAAGCACATATAGATAATGGTATACCTAGCGATTTATCTCAATGTTAAAAAAAAAGGATTGATTTTAAATTAGTTGAAAAACTGACTTTTGAGGAATAATGCGGTGAAATGCTGGGACACCTTGTATATATATGTATATTACTGGTTTTTCGATATATTATATTATTTATATTCTCATTCAGTTTAAGAAATTTAATTATTTCCACCTCACACTTTCTCTTTTCGTAATATTGTTTTTTTTCTCGGGTAATTTAGCTAAACCTTTTTAATCTTTGAAGTACTAATGCTTGGTAAACCGGTTCTTAATATTGACAAGGATTGGCCACCATATTAGATAACAGCTCAATATTTTAATTTACTTATCTTTATGCTAATGGAACATCTAGAAAACATAGGAGTATAGATATCTTTTCTAATTCATTATTTAGAAACTACACGATTTATTTAAAGTCATGAAATGCAAAGTAACATAAGTTTATTATAATTATCATTGTATTTATCTCATTTCATTATCTTAGACAGTTGGGAAGTAATTACATGTTACTTACATATAAAACATGATATCGTTAATTAATAGATCAATTGTAACAGGAGACGCTTCGTTATCCTGAAAGTATAGTCAATAAGCTAGCGTTATCTCCTACTCATTTGAAATCGATCCTCATCAAATAAAAATCCAGAAATTAAATTCTCGAAAAAAAAAACATTAAATGATTATGAGGATTAATTATGTAAATAACTATTTTATATTTACTCTTTATATCTTGATTTAAATTTTTAAATGAAATTTCTTATAATTTTTAAGAATAAAGAATTAAGGAATAGCGTACTAAAAGCTGATAAAGAGGAAGAACACTGAATACTTTTAGCAAATTTGCTGCTTAGAGTATTATTATTTTAAGTAATTTTAGTGGCATATGATACAATTAGATGTAGAATTAGATCAAAGGTAATTAAGATCAAAGATAATTAACATCAAAGGCAATGTAGATTGGATCAAACGAACGTTACATTTAATTTTTACAAAAGAACATAAAAAAATCACGAAATGTTTACGCCAGTGAATAAGTGAAATGATACCTCTGGCGCGTGCGAACAGCGGAAATTTATGAAACAAATGATTTGGTCAGTAACCACAATTCATTGGAACAAGCAAATTAAGTAGATCGTGCCAATAGCGGATATTGCGCTACAAAATGATTCGATGAAACTCATCGATCGACATTACATTTCCAGCCGCACCGTGACCTACTGCACTACGCTCTGAGGCATTATTAAATGCCCATCCGCCCTTTACTGTCGAATATTACTGCAAAGTACGTCTCAAAGGGAATCATGTACAACTTGATTATTAAACAAGCAAACGTCGGATTATTTATTTTCAGAAATATTTAGACGACTGGGAAATTTCCTTGTAACATCAAGATTTTAAAGCTAAATATATGGTATGGAAATAGAGTTTGTAGCATAAACTTTATACTTTCTATTGTATAGAAAGCATCGTAATAAATTGAGAAAATGGATATTAATGTGTGTCTATTTTAAATACTAGAATTTAGTGTCTAAAATATGAGATTAAAAACATATCTTTTATTTTTAACAATTTTTATTCGTTTAAACTTCTTATGTTTAATCAAAATTAAATTATGAAAGGGGTTTGCTATTCTAAGAAATGTTAAAATAAAGAATATTCTTTATTGCATATATTTTGGTTTTTCAGAAATTATCTGAAAATTGTTAATGAAAAATTGACATTTTATGCGCAATTTTCTAAAGTATGCTAAAGTAGGCGCTAATGTGTATGTGATGAATAGAGACGTGCCGTGAAAAATCTAACTTTGTTCTATTTATCGACTTGCACTAAATTAATATGTCAACGTTTAGGTCGAAAGCGCGATTAATCTCGCGGGACGCCAGTACGTCGCTTAATTCGCAAAAGTTCCGACGCTGCCAACAATGGAAACAGGAACACCTGATACCTCAGCAAGCCCCGAGGTGCATTCAACGCGCAAAACTCGCAGTTGCCCTCTGTTTCCATGCTATCTGTAACGCGAATGCCAAGCAAGTTCGGAAATGCGCGTACACAAAGTGACCCGCGCGGTGAAATCGCGACGCGACGCGACGCAACGCGCCGCGGCGACAGTGGCCGTCCGTCGAGCGATAAGGCCGAGTTGCGAACAGTTGATAAGGCAAGGTTTGTCAGAGAGCGGGATCTCGCGCGTACAGTGAACATCGCCGCGAATATCGGATTCGCATTTACGTTGTTGCTTCCAACGAAGAGAGGTCTATTCAACGTCACTGCAAGATCGTTATCCACCGAGGAGGAAGATTATCCATTCTTCGACGTTAAAATCCGCTCTTATAGAAAATATCACGAGATAAATCCCGATCGATAAACGTTCCACTTATCGTCGATTCTTATCGCACGCGATTCGCAGTAATAATAATCGTTTAACGAATCCGGGCAAGCGCCTCGCGTTCTATTTTATTCTCCTCCGGGACGTAAACGAGCCACTTTACACAATCTTCCTTCTCGTCTTTTGTCAGAAGCGCGGCAAGAGCAGCAGTCCAGCCGCGCGGCGCGCATTTGAGGCAGGAGCGAATTTAAGTTCCTTCGGCCCGGTATCATAAAACCGAATTTAACATTAATAAAGTTTCGCGCACTTTGTATCTGCGCGCGCTTCTGCCCGCGGCTAATTCTTTGCAAAAGCGGCAGAACGGTTTACCTCTTGCTTGAGCAACCCCTTTATCCGCGAGAAGCCTTTTAAGTTTGCAATTAAAAGTGTTGCGGGCGTAATGCGCGGCCGCGTCGAGCGGAAAAGCGCTAAACAGAAGCCGCCAACCGTTTTATGCTCGACAGTTTAACGCTTCCGATTTCAGCACATTAACGCGTGTATTTTCGCGCATTTTAACGAGATATGCGCACCGCAAAATCTCCATTTTCACTCGTGAGTTTTATCTAGTAAAATCTCGTCGCGTTAAGCATCCTAACGAGAGTATGTTCTTCGTTATAAACTTAATCTTTTATCACATGTGGTACTATATATGTATTAACAAAATGTCTACATATACATATACGTTGTCTCATAAACCTAAACTTCTGAATAAATACAAATATAATGATATAATAATATAATAATAAATGTAAATATATATAATAAATAATAATATATATTTATATAATATTAGATTATAAATTTAATTTTAAATAAATACAACAATTTTTTTATATAAGACTATACAGATTACACATTTCATCTTTCTTCTGGATTATAAAGTGATAAAAATTATAATTACACATCTTCGATAGCTATATATATCGTCAGTTTTTCTTACAATTGCACAAAATTATCCTATTAATGATCTTTTCAACATGTTCTCCATGATCTATATTGCTAAAAGGTTTTGCGACAGTGTAATTAACAGGTGTGTTTACTCTAAAATTATTATGCCCGTCAAATTACTGCTGCTATTTCATTATTGCAATTTCGCAAATGTTGACACACATCACTTCCGGTAAATATTATTAGTTATGTCACGGTAACTATTTTCGAGTATTTCCGTGCGGCTTTTTTGGCGCGGTCAGATGGCACGCGTGATACGATATAGCAAGATTGCTTTAGCGGCAAAAGTGATTAGAACTCATAATGTAATCACACCATACGTATTACTTGTTGTATGCACGCTACGAAGGGTCCAATTACGCGTCGAGTTTACGAGGACTAACTCTATGTCCCGCGTACGGGAGAGTTCGATCTATGACAGGACAGTTTATGACGAACTAGTAAGGCCAAAATTGTAGCCGCGGCATAAAACTTGCAATTGCAATATACACGATAAGTTTTTTTACGAGCTTACTAACCAGAACGTTTTATCACTCGATTGCGCATTTGATTAAACTATTTATATAGATTTTTATTATACGTACCAATATTTGTAATTAAATTGACAATTTTAAATTCATTAAATTAATCGTTTTGCGCATATACATGAAAAAATATTATCTACATGGGATATTTAATACAAATATAAAAATGCACTTTAAAGAAAAAAAGAGAAAAATTTTTACAATTTTCCACATAAATTTAATAATGCATTTGTAAAAAAAACATTTTTTTTAAATTTAGAAAAAAATCCAGTTTTTATACTCGTTTACTAATTTTATATAAATTTATATCCAATTTATTGTTATAAATTGGATAATCTGAGAAACCAAGCATTAATATTTTAGAAATTGTGATTAATATCCATGTACATACATCCGATCGAACATTTTCGAATTGTGCAAAGAAAATAAAATGCATCGCATACGAATATCAATGGACATGCGACCTACGACAGAATAAATTATTGCTCCGCGTAAATCTTTTCGCGTTATGATTTCTGGGACGTGTAAAAACGGGGTACGGTAAAGGCGTTAGGGCGTTCGCAGTAAAACAGCTCGCAATAAGCTACCGTACACATCGATATTTCATTGCTTTCTGTCACAATGTGCGCTGTCGCTGTTCAAAGGCGTCGCATCGTCCTGGTCCATTTAGCAGGATATACGTTATACGGGCGGTAATCGGCCAGGTATATTGGAAACACTTTCAACGGCTGTTTATTAGTAAATATCGGACTTCCGTACGCAGACTGTTATTATGGGAACGAGGAACCTGATGAGCGTGACCTGATAAAACGGTGGTGGTTGGTTTATCGACCCGATCATCACCTGCTGGCGAGAAAAAAAGTCACCGAGAAATTGCACGGATTAAAATTACACGTGCGCGAGAAGAGAGCGCGCTTTTATTTCATACAATTTTCTTCGGGGCGCGAAATATCGGCTCTCTAGTGAGATAGTATCCACGTGTTCCTTTTTTTTTATTTTACGTGTGTAATCGTCCATCCTGTAAAATAGACCGTGCAAAATGAATGTTGCAACATACTGCTTATATAAATGCCATAATTTAAATGAATTTTGTGCACGAATTTCTTAAATACATTAATAATTAATATTTTTCCTATTGCATATATTTTGCAATAAATTATTGCAATAGGAAAAATATTAATTAATGTATTATTAATCGTGCATATTGCAGTAAAAATATTTATGTATCTCTATTATAATTTCTCATGATTATAATTTTTTTTATAATGACTATAGTTTACGATAATGTAGGTAATCTGAGGAAATGAGGTAGAAATAAGTTATTACACCTAAATGTATTAAAATATCGCAATTGTAAAATAATTCAAGAATTATTTTATAATTGCAACATTTTAATACATTTAGGTATAATAACTTATTTCTTTTGAATTTAATTTGTATCTATTTCTTCCCGATAATCGTTTTTCTGAAAGATGCACTTTGTAGGTATTGCCTGTAGTCAAAAATATATAATAGAAAAAAATCGCGATCACATAGTTTGAAATGGTTATATTCGCTTTTTCCGACAGAAAACAGCGAAAGAGATCTCATAGTTACGTCAATAAAATTGAAACCTTCTGGTTCCCATTCTGCTCTGTGCAGCTTTTATTTCCTTTAAACGTTACTGTGAGCACCACGCCAGAATTTACACCGAAATAATCGTTTGCGTTTCTCCAATAGTTTCTCTAAGCGGCAAAGTTTACGATGATTAAAATCAAAATATAAAAGAATTTATTGATTCTTATACGAACGCTGCGCCAATAATAATGGCTCTTACCTATTGCAATCAGTATTGATAATTAGTATTAATAATTAGTATTATAGCAAATCAACTATTAAATTTTAAATAAATGTTTTTACTTAATGAAGTCATATGGATATCTCGGTACTTTCTCTGAATTTTTATTATTAATAAGTTTTTTGATCTTTGGTTTATTAAGTTTCTGTATAATCTCCATCTGAACTTGAAGATTAATATTTGCACAATTTGTATATTAATTGAAATAATTCCTAAATAAATGTTATCTAAACATTTATTTCCATTTTCTAACTTTATATCACCAGGCGTCTTGCAAATACAAGTAGCATTACAAGCATAGCGCATAGCAAGCATTCTCTATACATTTATAACAATGTATAGATATATTCATTATTATTAACAAAAAAAAACAGTTACAAGCAGCAAAATTATTTAATTTTTCATCGATAACGGAAATACCAGCGTCAAACTGTAGCGCCAATGTTTTTTGAACCAGCAGCAGATGTTGCGCGATACACATTGATAATACACATATTTAGAATAAAATTGAATTCATGCTCAGTATATTCGTCAAAATTATCAGTGAATTCACTCTGTAGCGTATTCAATTTGCTATTCAAGTTGCTCAAGCTCTAACGGCTTTAAAAGCAAATTCGAATGAATCCTTGAAATGCGCGAATGAATGGAAATGAGCGATTTATTAATTAGGCTATCGCTCTTCTCTTTATGACGAATTTCTGCACGTTTTCATACTAAAGCAGGATATTGTATAAGCTGACATTTATATTACATTAATTAGGCATTTTTTATTAAAACGAAAACAAATATTGTGATGTGACGTGATGGATCTCAGTGATTATTTCTTCCAAATATAAGTAAATCGTAACTCATGAATTAAATAATATTGATTTTTTCAAATTTAGTGATTGTTATTGAAAAGAAAAAATATTTTTTATAAATTTTTTTTGTAACAAGAAAATTTAAAAAATTTTTTTAAATTTTTTACTTGAAAAGAATGACTCTTTTGCCTAAATTATGTTTCAATTATTTAATTGCATGTGTTCTGTTTTTACATTGTTTTATTAAATAAATTTATGTATGTTTATTAAATAACTTACCAGTTGGTTCTTTTGTTACAAATTCCGTAATTGCAAATTGCGAAATATGTAATTTGCATTTTATTATTTTATTTAAATATTTCTGATCGAAATGGTTTATATTACAATTCAAGTTTTTAAAAATTGAAATCAGTATCTTTAATAATTAGATGATTAACATATATACATTTTTCTGTGTGTTGTAAAAAAAAAGATATGCTTGTGGTTTTTATGACTGAAAGAGTTAGTGATGTTGTAATTATATAAACGGCGAACCATTGGGCTTTCAGTAACAATTAGATTTTATTACGTTGCGGTATACTATCTTAGTATACGTTTCGGTTAGTGGCCTCCGTCAAAGGGTTTAATACATTGATCGTGAGCATCATACGGTGTCCAGAACTTTATTGCCCAAAGGACAAGGAAACGTATGAGTCGACGCGGACCCTTCAATCGAGATAACGTGTGCACATGTGATTTTGTAGATAATTACTTCATTAAAATACCTCCGGGTCGCCGGTAATCTTGAAGCCGCCGCGAGATCAAACCTTCACCCGTATCGATCTTCAGGCATTTTTCTCTTCTTCTCGGCACGCGATAAATTCCAACGTATTAGGTGTTGATCGGGACAAGATTGTTTGCGGAATGAAGTCTTGTTTGGAGAAAGAAATGGCGAACGGCGACGTATCGATAAGGTATAAAACGATCGTCTATCGGGCAATGCTATAGAGACTATTTCTAAACCTTGCCTATTAGAATTCGATGGCTTGTGTCTAATCTATAATTAATAATACTATTTCGTTGTACGACTATTGCTTCAGCATTAATTTAAGATTTAACTTGACGGTTTAAAGTTTAAAGGCTTACGATCATTTTCGATAAATGTAATATAATGCGCCGAGAAATTCGTTTATTAATTATTTATAAATTTATGAAAGTAAAGTTAGATATATCTCTTAATTAAAGTTTTATTAATTTTATATAATTATTTATTGTTTTATTTGGTAAAAAAGTATACAGTTTGTTGAAGAAGCTAAATTATGAGGACCGAGATATAATATTGAAATATAACGAGTTATAATATTATTAATATTGTTCATTTTATTTGTATGTATTGTACAATGATAATGTTCAGTAACGATCGAGACATAAATTAGTTTTATGGCAGTGTAGCTGCATGAGATATTCTCGTTCGCTATTTTAAATAGTGAAGGTAGGGTGGTTAAATCTCGTTGGAGAATGAAAAGCGCTCGTTTACATTGCACCGAAGTTTTGCGGCGCGCAGACGTCATATTTTCTGGAGCAGCCGTTCTCTATTTGGAATGGTAAAGGCGTCCCAAAAAGCCAAGAAGCGAGCAAAAATCCGCTCGTCAATGGCAGACAATGGTTGTAGCTGTACACGACGGAAAAATCCCTCAGTGTCAGGAAAAGGTTTGACCGAGACAACGATGGTATACGTCGCCCAGGATAAAAACTCGTTCGTGTTTCTTGTAAATTACATGTACAGTGTGAGTCTCGAAGGGTTAAGACCTCCTCGACAGCCGAAAAAAAATTCCGCAATAAAATGCGCGCGAAATAAACTGGAAAACACGGCGCACGTTGGAAAATGCATTAACATGTTAATTGCAACGAACAGAAAATATTTGCGTACCGTCCGTAAAAATTTAGAATAATATTTTTTAGAAAAACTATGGTGTAATAATCTGGGATACGTAAAATAAAATTATAAATTTTTCTGACAAGTAAGATTATTTTTGATAAATATGAAATAAATTTACAAAAAATTCTACTTATAGACAAATAATGAATACCGATTATAAGTATTGTTTAAAGACAATTTATTTTCAATTTGTTGTACGTAAACTAGAGAAATTATAAAATGTATACATATGATATGTATTTTAATAATACATATTATATGTAGAGGGTAGAGAGAGAGAGGGAGAGGGAGAGAATTGTGATAATAGTTTGTGAATTTTAATATGAATTTGTTATGGTTCTCTTTTAATATAATATATCATAAATTACTATTCTAGAGACAGTCGTTGTTTTGAAAACGTAATAATGATAGTTGTAACAACATTTTAAAAAGTTTCGGCCTTATTTTAAATATTACATTATTTTAATAAAAAGAGTTATAATATGCTATACTCTGGTGAACATATGGACGCGTACGTTATATAAACGCAGTTGCAGCTGACCCATTTCCTTTTATTTTTATGTCCCTTTTATCCCATTTTTTGCATCAGTCTGTGGCGGCAATGGACTCCGTCGACTTTTCGACCATCCGATTATATCGGGTGCCCAAAAATTTATACACTGTGCGAATATTTCATTCTTCACATAATATGTTATTTAACAAATTACAAGTAAATCGCAAATTAATTATTTGAATTCTCATTAAAAGCAAAAATATTTGAGTGAAAGTAAACTTTGAAATTAACACAATTCTTGCGAAATTATTTTTTAATAAAACATAATAATCTCTATTTTTCTCTCTCTTTCTCTCTCTCTCTCTCTCTCTCTCTCTCTCTCTCTCTCTCTCTCTCTCTCTCTGTCTCTTTCTTTCTCCTTTTTCTGCCTTGCTGACCTGCTAAATCTTTTAATAAAAATTTTGTATAAAATATGTTTTAATAAAAATCTCATTTGGAATCTTTTATAACAATCAAATTAGAATCTTATGATATGCAAACGTCTCGAATACAATATAATGTGACAATAAAGAAGTCGATTTGAAATTATCTCGGTCATAAAGATCCGTTACTAGTATGCAGATTTTTGAGAACGACGTGTATATTCGCGTTCGTGCTCACATGCCACACGGACATACTTGTTACAAGCATGTACCTAATTTTACTGGGAAAGCCTGGTAATTAGAGCGCGCCCATTTAAACGTGATTTAAATGGAAATTGTCAAACTGCCGGAATAAATGAGGCGAGAGATTAAAGAATTGGTCTTGCTACTCCGTTGTAGCAGATTTCGGCACTTATTCTTCTAATTTGTCTTTTTTTATCTTATTCTTTTATATACAATATATCTTTTTTCTGTACAGATTATAAAATAAGCATATATATTTTGTTCAATAACTAGAAATGTTTACTATATAGTGAATATTAACGATTATGTCATATAACATAATAAATGTTTGTAGTACATACAACATGTTTAACGTACATGTTTATGAAACAATGAATAGAATATTGATATTGTTCTAGTTGCAAAATTTAACAATTACTGATGTTTTAATTTAAATTAGTTAAATAGGAGAATAAATTTCTCAACAAAAGCGATAAAATATTAGGTTTTTAGTCACATTCAAATTTTACAATGCTTTTGCAATATCGCTCTCTATAGATAATTTATTTATCTCACAGAATATCAGATAGCAAATAGAATAACGAATAACTATTACATTGGATGACAATTTTTTTTTACTTTTATAATATTATAATATATACATGCTATTTTTCTTGCACTTTGTTACTTTTATTATAGCGTAACCATATCTTTCATTATCAATTTATATAATATTCTTCAATTTTACTTGACTCCGAATAGTGCAATTTGAACGATCGCGAAAATGTCGTGGGTCAACGTAACGCATTCGTAATGTTAATCTCTGATTAAACGGCATTGTTAAACATGGACGTAGTAAAATCCGGTTGCAAAAGCGTTTTGAACATTTGTGGAACCTTCCGCGGGCATAATATCGATTCTAGCTACGGTATGCACCGTCGAGAACGCAACGAAACGTTCGGCTCGCTGGACTCGAATACCGATATGCCATCCGAGAAGTGTAATCTCATCTGCGGATGTAGAGCCATTTCGTTTCGTTTCAATTAATCCAGCAGCCGTAGATCTCTGACATCTCATTCTTAATCACATTCGGTATACGAACCATCGCGCAAAATCGATACTCGCGATAACACACTGTCATTTCTTGACCTATTTTCGGCAAATGTTTCTCTCTCTGTACGTATGTTCCCGGAATGGAATTGACGTAATGCAAGACACTATAGCCTTTATTCTCTATTTCAAAATATACAAAATAATCATTATTAATATATTATTGTTTTTTTTTTTTTATTTAAAATAATTTATTCTATTTTTTTTACAAAAATTATTTTAGTAGAATTAGTAGGATCTAATTTATATAAAGAAGGCTATTACAGTATAACAAACAATTAAGATAAAATAGTAATTAACATGAGATTAGTGCTGTTTTGCATTTCATGGCTTTTACTTGACATTCTCACAAATATATATTGCTGTTATTTTCAATATGATGGATAGAGTTGAAATTTATGATGAACTGTTTTTCGCGCAGGCAATAAATAATTATTTTATCTTTAAACTCTGTATTTAAAACGTGCATGTAGTCACATTGCACCATGTGGCTCGTATAGGTAGCGACGTATTAAAGCCTAGGAAGCGATTTATGAGCGATTTATTGGTGATAAATAAAAGTTTAACTAATTTCACTTGTATTTCCCGATAACCTGCTGTTATAGACTTGTTTATATTCATTGTCGGCTGTTACTGCAGGCTGGTTCATAAAATACTGATAATGTACCTCAGATATTGAAATGAAAGACAACATATAGAAGATTTACCGCGGATTTAATTTACATAATTAATTATATAAATGATGAGTTTAATTCATTAGCAACATTGAATAACTTGCATAATGAAATTATACGTGACGCAATTAATATCACGAAAATTTAATTGTCAATAAACGTAAAAGTTATCAAAAAGTCTCATGTTCTGCATTTTGCATGAATGAGATATTTTTATTTATAATAGTAATATTAATAACACACAAGCATGAGAAAGCTACGATATGTATATACAGAGGTATAGATATTTTTATTTATAATATTAACTTAAAAAATTGCTATTGTAACGATAATATTTCTACTAATATAAATCAAGCAATTCCATTAAATTATTGATATAAATAAATCCATTTACATCGATTATGATAACATATTGTATGAAACAATTATATTAACGTCGATATCTGTTGAACAGTTATTTAAATAATTCCCTGTTTTCAATAATATTTCCCTGATAAAATTGCTAATAAGTGAAACCGGCAATCGGTTAAGTTTTGCTCCAATGTAACATTTTAAATTCTCGCGGTGTGACGTGCGACGAAGGCGAGCCGGTTCATCGATCAAGACGTAGATCGAATTAAGAACCGGCCATCTTGACGGCGATATCATAAGTGGATCAGGCTGTCTTGTTATTTACGAGCGCATTAAATGGAGGAAATGTCTTATTTGAAGGGCATTTGCTTTATCGAGAAAAAAGAACTCATTTTCTAGTGAGTGAGACTCCGTCGAGATGAAGATAAGAATAGCAAGTATGCATATTTACCGAGGCCATTATACAAATTCGATCTTCAGGCATATTCAGACATCAAATCTTCAAGATTGCCACGTTTTTTTCTTACGTCTTCGTGTCGCGTTCGAATTTCTCTAGACTCAAATAATTTCTTTAACCGTTTTGTCTTTGAAATGACATTTCTTAAGACTAAAGATTTCCAAAGATATAAAATTTAAGAAAAAAATGAGAGTAATTAAAGATATAGAAAACAGAGATTGCTGCATAATAAAATTACTAAAAAATACCCGTTTAATAGTCGATGAAAAATTAATAAAAGACAGTTATTATGGAAACTATTGTGACTATTAAACTGCAGAATTAGTAATGTTCCACTACAATATTCTTGCGCTTTATCCGGTCACAAGTTATTTATACATGCATTTTTTCACAAAAGAAAAAAGAATTGTCAATATCGGGAGCACGCGCAAAGAACGGCCACTTCGTTCTGCTTTGAATATTGTACGCGTTTCATCCGTATGTCCATGTATTATATGTATACGTATATATATTCCAAGTCAAAACGCGTTTGTTTCATAGTCAAAAAGAGCCTGGAAAATGCCGCACTTTATTCCACGCATACTAAAAAAAGGCCGCGCCTTCAAGCGAAAGAGAATATCGAGAACCGAAGAGTTCGCGCGCGGACGTCGGTCGCGTCGTCCGTCGAATCTCGAATCGGATTCGAGACACGACGGGGATACGCGATTCGGGGAGGTTAGATGAACGCGCGATTCATCGCGGCATGGCGCAACGAACGCGGTCGGCAGCACTTAAGGGCTTAACGAAGATAATTCCGAGCTCTCGCGTGGAGTATCGTGCGCACACAACACTTACTATCGAGATGTAATCCCGAATCAATGCGCGCAACGCCGGGCGCGATAGAGCGCAGCGTGGCGTCGGCGTCGCGTCGCGTCGCGATGGCGGCTGCAACGACCGACCGTCTCTCGATACACACGCCGTTGGTCATTTAACATAGCGTCGTTATTGGTCAGTTGCCGGATTATAATGAGGCTAGCATGTTGAGATTAAACGTACTGTAACGTAGTGTCTAAACGCACCTCGCTACAACCGACGAACACGGCCGGTGAAGATGAAACGGTTAGGCTTTGTGCGAGCAATGATGGATAAGGGTTGACGGTAGATTGGAACTGCATCGGCAATCTGATTTGGATTAGCTCGAATATAGATGGATGGCGAAATAAGACGATAATAAAAGAATTTACATTTTTTTTTAATATTCTTGCTAAACTTCAAAACTCATAATTTGTATGGTCGTCCAGTTTTCAAAGATATATGATGCATATCTAAAACTGTTTGAAAATAAGTTATTTAATATTACATTATCTTTCATGTACCTAACTAGACGCGTAAGAATTGATACAACGAAATTTAGAAAATTGATTTTTTATTTATTCAGGTTTTATTGATCATTTAAAATATTATCTTTAACGATTTGAAATTTTTTATAACACTTTTGCAAAAGAGAAGCCTCTGTAAATCACAGAGTCTAAACTTTCATCCGTTTAACCGTACAAAATGGCTGACAGCGAAATACAGGCTTAGGTGTAGCATAAGCGAGCGGAGCAACATGGTTAAACAATTCACCGACAATGGATCGTACGATTGTACCGGATTTCTAATGCGGATTATTATCTCGAAGAGTTAATCGTAGCGCTTATATGCATGGCTATTGCGTATACAGAATAGCGGTAGTATTATATATAATCTGAGAGATGAATCAATTTATCTCAAATGAAATCTTAATCTAAAAACCGTAACTTTAATGTAAAGAAGGAATATAATATAAAAGATTTGAGTTAAACTGCAATTGTCATTTTTCAAAGATCTACGTTTAATTAGAGAATTATTAAATAGTTAATAATATAAAAGCATTATATAATATAATAATTCGTTATATTTCCTTGACTGGCATTTAATAAACGTTATTACTGGATTAATACGCGATATGACTATTGACATTAAAAGTCAATAGAATCGTCACAATTTAAAATTATTTAAGCATAAATGTGTCATTTAATTCTATTGTGCAATTATAATTTTCTCAATGTGAAATATTGTTAAATCTTCCACAGATGATGTGAACGTTCCCAATTTACTATTTTACTGCAGTAAATCCAACGCAATCCAATTTATTCATTAGACTGAATTGTAAATATTTCATAAAAGCGACATCACAGTATAAACCGAGTAATATTATAATATAAATAAATAATTTTTTTTAACGCTCAATGTGTTCGCACGGGAAGAATTTATTATTTTATTACCAAGTGAAAATTTCTTCTTTAATATATTTTCCAAAGGATAAAAGTTTACGAGTAATATGCATGATATTACAATCTCGGAATTTATTATTTCAGTGAATCAAATTGACAGTATAAAATCATTAATTTAATTCAAAGAATTACGCGTTTTTAACGAGCGAGTAATGGCATTTGCGACCCTATAGACAGTAAACTCACGTGCACGTGACGCACGAACAGCGATAACACTCGTTATCGCAATTTCTATGGTAACTTGTTCAAATAAAGGATCGCGCTCGATGCGCTGGCATCCATTGGACCATTTGTTTGTCCGTATGTTACAGTTATCCTCAATCATTTCTTTGTTCTTTCGCGGTCTCTAACGCTTTCAGGGAACATTGCCGACAAATACAATTGCTCTCGCGAATAGATATCGATGCAATTTGGGCTACTTACCTCCCAAATCGTATTTATTCGTAAAGCAAAATGTGACAGTTCGTCAATTCTTATATTGAGTTATTAAGTATTTATCAAATATTATAATGACTTTTGTTTACGTAACAAAAAATATCACACAAGTATCATATCACAAGAGTATGTTTCTTTATTAATTAATTTGAAACACAAGAAGATAAATGTTATGATAAAAATGTCGATCAATTAGATTTATTTTTATCTGATGTTAAACTCTCTACATATACTTCACATCCAATTTAATACTTTGTCCGAGATAATCAATTCTATTAATAGATTATTTTCTGTGCTCTATTTGTGGAAATACTAATTAGGAATAGTAATTAAAGCATATTTATCGCGACATCACGAGATGGTTCCGTATAATAAATATTCGTAAGGTGTCACGGCAAATCGTTGTCACAATCTCACATATAAATTAGACGAGAAGAGATTCGAGCGATAAGCCAAAGAGATTCTCGATCTTCCCTTCGTCTTCTTATAAAAAAAAAAAGAAATGGTTAAAGATACGCGTTAAATGTTTGGCTGTTGATAAATGAATATGAGTCGAACGAGTAAATAAAAACGTAAAACAGTAAAGTAGATTTGAAACAAAATTTTATTTCACAATGAATTTATAACTCAGGACATTATAATATTAGAAAATACATATTTTGTGTGTTAGTAGATATACATATAAAATAATTAAATCCATTTTGAATATTTTAAAACTATTTTCTTTAATTCTTGTATACAGATTTCTTTAATTACAATTTCAATTTTATCGTAGAATTAATTATGTTTTGATTTTAAACATTGATAATAATTATAGAATTTATTCGAGAGATTGTTCGGGCTTCTTGAATTTGCATTGTTCTAATAAAAGATTAAGAGCAATTTCAAACTTGTTCTTCCTCTACTTCATTGTAATTCGATTCCGACGCGGCATTAAACAAAGTGCTTAATTACATCACATCCCTCATAGCACACCCGCAGTCGGACGTAACCGCGCCGCGCCCGGAACTCAAGAAGCGCGTCGTTAGTTTTGTCCATGAAATATTCATTCGCTACCGACAAATATCGAGGACGACTTTTCATCCTGCGGGAGGGCCGTAATTTTCGACCGGCCGATGAGTTATGTTCGTCGGCCTAATGAGCCACGCATAATGGAATAACTGATCCACCCTTTTTTTCTCCGGACCTTCCGGTTCTTTTTTACACAGCCTTCGGCCACGAATTACTCCGCTGCAACTAATGAACAATTCCTTCTGGACGCTCTCTGCGTTCCATCACACATTACGCGCATGGCAGCTTGCGAAATTCTATTCCCTGCGGTTACCTCTTCGGACGTCCTTTGAGATTAACTGATGTAATCTACAATAACCGCTGCAGTATTGGAATATACTTTTTAGCTTTGCAGGAGCAGTGTAATGAAATACGTTAATATAATTGTATTTATATATAAGTGTACAATAAAAATACGACGTTACGATGTGTAATTTATTTCGTTACGTCGTTTTGATCTGTTTACTTGACAGAAATGTATCAAATGATATTAGCAAATACTATTAATTTTGCTATTTAGTTGCAGACATATATCAATCCATATTAAAAATTGATCTGTAACAAAAAGAGTATTTGCACCCCGTCATCTTTTCTGATATAATTTTGTACAAAGAAGAATCATGTTGTTATACATACAATATGCTTTATTTAATATACACAATAAAAATAAAAATAAAATATAATCTAATAGAAGTACTTCGTAATCTTTTTACTTATAAAGTGATTTCAAACAAGATAACGTACGCAAGTACTTTATTCATGTAACTTTGTATAACTCAATTGTTTTCATATTCTGTATAACTCCAGATGTGAAATGTTATTGTTACGTCATTTTAATTGGAGATTTAAGCGAGAGATTATATGCCTTTCAAAACATGCATAAACGAGTTTATGTTCGTTACCCGGAAGTTAGCCGGGCCGGTAAACGTGATTTTTTTCCTGAAAACGCGCGACTTTCAATATAAATCACGCACTTAGTTCACCGACGACGATCCGGTACAAGCAGCGCGCTGTAAATTCAACGGGAACAAAATAAAAAGGTGCGGCATCGGGTATAATTCGAGTATCGCCCGGGCATGCACTCGACACGGGGTATCTCGCATAACACGTCTGAAGAGGAAAGGAAGCGGGCATTCGAAACCGCAGAGTGCGATGGGGCCGAGATGAGATGGTAATGGAACGATTTCCACAACGTCGTCATCGACTCTCGAGCCCTGAGAAAAATCGACTAATTCGAACGATCGCGGGGAACGCGAGGTTTACCGCGTGTCTCGCTCCGATATCGAATAAAAGAACGAAGAGCGGTGCAGAAAAAAAGCCGAAACGGTGCGAGAGAGAAAGAGATCGACTGGCTCGTATCTCGCACCTGGCAATTCTCTGCTTCCCGTCTCCGTCTTTCTCGTTGCACCTCGCGTGGCTCGTCTCCCGTTAACGACCTGAAATCAAAACCGGCTACCAGATCCTTCCACTTTTTTCGATTATTATAATGCTATATACACCACGACACGCCAGGGTACGTCTTGAGCTAAATGCTATTATTTCTCGCGTTCTTCTTTTACCTTATGGCTAGTTTTTTACCTCGGCGAGAGGGAAAAGCAATCTTTGGAGATTATGCACGAGGGAAGGCGCGAGCGTCTCTGAAGGATGTCGTGGAAGGATTAGACTTGTTGGATGTGAGTACTCAACGCGTCTATCCAATTATCCTTCGAGACTTATAATACAGAATAAACAGATTAACATAGATACGGTACACTGAGAGAAATTTAAGTAACAACAAAATTTGATTTGCTGCGAGAGCAAACTTTTTGCTATTGCCAACAAAAGATTTGCTACTATTGCTAAATTAATTAGCTCTCGCAGCAAACCAAGTGTTTACTGACACTATACTGACAAATGATTTGCTAATACAGCAAAAAATATCTCTCAGTGTATACTGTTTTATTGTTGGAGACTTGATAGTTCCAAGCTCCATATTCATATAATTCAAGTCAGTTTACAAAGTAAGTATATTATCTAAAAAATATTCATTGTTTTTTTTTTTTATTAAAGCGAAATAATTTCCTTATATTCTTTTCTATATAGTCTTTAATTTATATATAATATATTAAAGTCGCGTCATTCAAATGTTATCTCATCCAAGCGTATCTTAAATCGTGAGTGTTGAAAAAATTCCGGAAGTTGCGAAAGATACAGCATACAGTGTACACGGTAGCCGGTTTTACTCCAAGCTTTAAGCTAGTGTTTACGTGGAACTATGTTTTTCCACGATAATTTATGAGCGTTACCGGTTTTGCAAGTTGTTAGCGCGATATGCAACCTTTTAATAGACCAATGAATATAACGGCTGTTAAAAAAAATTAATAAATTTCAAATTCTTTGTAAATTCAGAAATTTTAGCTATTGCTGATTCATAATTTAGCTCCGTTAGCTTCGTTTTACATGATTTTTCGCAATTTACACGGGAATTCATACAGGTGATGTAACAGTATCGATTTTTATTCAGACCACTGATTCAACTTGTAACGAGTCTGGATGACTACTTCAATATTTCAACATTTATTTACCAAGAATTAAATTGCTATTTATTATTTTATGATTTATCTAGATATAACTGTCGCAGTTATAATAAACATTTCCCAGATGCTTATTTGCAATTTAAAAAATGTCACGGAGGCCGTAAGGAAAGAGGATTATTCGTAAAAGGAAAAGCAGTAGATCGATAAATTGTTTGCCCAATGCGCGAGGAGATAAAACGATAAAAAGCGGAACAGGAATAAAAATTCAAGCGACTTACAAAAGACTATTACTGATCCTACTCGACTTAAAATCTCGTCATGGCTAAATCTGATTATTCGTGCTTCCCTTTTTTGAAGTATGACCTTAAAGAGTAGATCAGAGCCCTACTGAAAATTCATAGGATTTTCATTACGCCTCATGGAAAATCAACTGTTTTGAAAGATAGAATTTGCAATGTCCAGGATATCGTTTTAACTTAATTGCTTGTTTGCTTCTTTAATTATTTAATAATTATTTCTCCTATTTGTCGCATTTAATATCGAATTTTTGCAAATTGCAAGAGAATACGCTTACAATTAAATTTTAGCAGATAAAAAATTATTTTACTTTTTAACAAGGATTGCAATCTTATTTAGTAAATGCGCCAATTACCAAATATTCTGTTATAATTATATTTTTATGAGAATGTTAATAACATTTTTAACAATGCGATATAAAAGAATATTGCGAAGAAGGTTTTTACATATATATTTCATCATTTTTTGTCACTAACTCATGCTCTCTGATCATTATACAAGTCTATAAAGTCACTCGTAGCAAACCAAATCCAATTATTTGTCCCACAGCTAGTAAAGCCTTTTTTAAAGATCACCGATCGAGACGATCGTAGGATCTCGCTCTCTACCTCCGTCCGTCTCTTTCTCTCCCTCATTTCGCCTTCCTTTCTTTCCGCGCGACGACAAACGACTTCGTGCCCGAAGCAAACTCGATTACTCCTTGCTGGGTTGGTTCCTTGAGGTATCCGTCCCGAGGGACTCATTACGGGACGACTTCGAGTTCTGAATAACTCGAGCGAGAAATTTTACTGTCCTCGCGCTTTCGTCAATGACGAGATATCAAAAGCGATAATCCATATTGAGCCTAAGTCACGTTAATTAACGACATATTTTCAGAGTATGCGAGCGTATCATCTTTAATCGCTCAAGGCGTCTTTCATCTATAATTTAATTCAACTTTGCCATATTATTCGCTTTTACCTTGTGATAGTTTTAACGTACAATTTTGAATTTGTAATTAAATTCGTAATTTGTAATTAAATTCGCGCCTTAATTTGTCTTCATCGGAGTTACGTGATGGCTTCTAGTGCGCTGGCGACGGCGCGCGCAATGGCATGCAGCTAACCACATAATGCATTTTTAATGCACGATCGATCGGTATATTTTTGCGTGTAATTTAATTCGTAATCTCATTATCGTAACTGCTCCCTTTGTTATCTATATTGCATTTTCACTTTTCTTATCTTTCTCTGAACAGCTTTGAATTAACATGCTTCAATACACTACTCAAGATTAGCGCACAATTTAGTCTCATCTCATCTAGCATTAGTGCCTTGAGATTGCAATGTGAATAGAGACTGTACTCATTATTATGCAGCAAAATACTTTTCCTTTTAATCTTTCCTTCAGAAAGCTCAACTTGCAGTTAGAACGAAAGCTTACCTTATAAATGTATCGCCATTTAAAACTTTTCTTTAGTCAGAAAAATTTTAAAACGCAATGAGAAAACTTTATTTCCAATCAATGCACCGCAACTTATGCACAATGGACTTTCGAGATTATTTCGCTTAAATGAAGAATTCTGTATAACCAATCGACAGCCAGTAAAATGCAGCCGACAAAATCACAGCGAATTCAACCGAAAATAAAATCAAAAGCAGTATGCACCGCAGGCATGTTCCATATAGCATCTCGCCGAAAGGCCATAATTTTGCCTATCGAGCCTTGATAAAAAGCCTCGGGTGCGAGGATGGGCGCGGGGGAACGAGGGGGAAGGGACAGGGCGCAGGTATTAACCGGATGTCATGGAATTGTTGGGGATCACGTGCGCGTGCAAGCGCGCGATCGCAGGACGCTCTGTAAAATATCGCTGCAAATTGGAACTGGCACACAATGAGGCACGGTTTAACAATGCGTTTGATTTGAATCGAAACGTCATGAAAATAATCACATCGCCAGCGGGACCACTCGAATTAATGGTCGGTATCCCCGGCACGTCCCCGGCGCATCTCTCCGCCTCTCCTTGTTATTTCCGTCCTTGTCGTCGTCGTCGTCGTCGTCGTTTGCGCACCCGACACAAGAGAGCGAGAACCTCAGCGAGACGACGACGAAGACGAATTTATCGAAAGTAC
Source organism: Temnothorax longispinosus (assembly GCF_030848805.1). Taxonomy (NCBI): domain Eukaryota; kingdom Metazoa; phylum Arthropoda; class Insecta; order Hymenoptera; family Formicidae; genus Temnothorax; species Temnothorax longispinosus. Next base: position 12,345,615 of record NC_092360.1, on the reverse strand, counting down.
TCGCGCAGAATACGTAGAAGCGTCGTGGTGGCCGCGCATGCCTCGGCTGCTTTGTTCTGCGAAAGCAAACACCGAGAAGATGAAGCGTTCATCACCGGGACGATTTATTTTGCGCGCCGCCGCGGAAAATGACTGGGGCGCACGTTCCGATCCTTTCATTCTTTCGGATTTCGCGCGAGTCATCGGGACGGAACATATTCGGGCACTTCCGGTATGTGTGCGCGACGTATTCTCTCTATTCATTGCGTATCTACAAACCGGGCTTTCATAATGTCACGCTCGGAAATTATTGTAGGATCTTTACCATCGATTCGAAATTAAACATCATCGAGAGACTGAATACGTTTGAAAAATTAGCATCACCGTTGTCTCGGCAATATTAATATTATCGGGAAATTTAACGTATGTATATTTGGCCAAATTAATTATTGGAAGAAAAGAATATTTCTTTTATAATTTATTTTCATTTGTCCGATTTTCAATTAAATTGGTGAACAATAATTTTAATTAAATTTCGAGATATAAAAGTGTTGTAAAGAAGGAAATAATACTGGTATATACTGGAAAAATGTATGTATATTTTGTAGATAAAGTATTAGATATAATAAAATGTGATTAATTAGATATATTTATTTATTATTATTATTTTATAAATATTATAAATTTTTGATCTTATAAATAGATAATACTTAAGTAGATAAGACTTATGAGTAAAAATGCTACTATAGATAATAAACTAAATAATAAAACGAGTATTTATTATTTTAAATAATTATTTTAGAAGATCATTAAATACAGTGTAGAGATAAAATAGAAGTAATTTTTAATTATGCGCTTCGTACATTTCTGCCATTTAATCATATGTATCATAAATATAATAACAGTATTGAATTTATATAATAATACGAGAGCTGTGCCAGACCATTATTTTCGAGACAAATATGATTGCATTTTATACGAATTTGAAATAACGCGACAAATTACTCTGGGAGAAAAGTTAGTTTTAAATTATGTAAGTTCTGAATTATACGAGATCTTTAAGAACACATCCCTCGTATAAAATGCGAACGTTCTGTATATCATTATGTAACCACGTACTGAGTGTCTCAATTTCACTATTTCTTCTCTTAATGGTAGATTCTTTTGAAAAATTTGCAGTACTTTCTCATAGTAAAAAAGAAGTTGATAGAGGGCCATCGTCAATCTTAACTTTTTAATTTTCTATGTTAAATATCTTGGCAATTAAACTACAAATTAAATTTCTTAGCAATTAACAAGTAAACGAGTTTTTCCATCCATTTACGCTCTTGAAACTTGAAGCTTTAAACCGTTTTACTTTCGATGTTGAATGTGTCCTCAATAATAAGTCATTCATCAAATGATCGTTGAGGAAATTTTGATTTTAAATTCCTTAAAAGGAATTAAAAGGCATTAAATCTAAATACTTACAATAATGATGATAATAGCAAGAATAATAATGATGTAATGTAATCATATAAAGTTAATAGTAATCAATTTATCATCAAACCAAACATATTCATATCTGTCGTACATGAAATATTCATTTCTGGTTTCTAAAAAATTAAATCTCTGTAAATAATGTTTTTATTTCTACATATTATTGATACATTGGATTGATATTTTTTTAGCTTCTGTACAAGCATAATCCTACTTGTTACGTGTAGTATATGTCAAAGAAAATGCAGCATTTATTAAACAATTGCGACCAATTCAACGACAGAGAATTACACAATCGAAAGATCTGCATACATTAACACGCTTCGGACTGAAGATGCTAAGAAGATTAGGAGTTCAAGGATTAAAAGGATTAAGAGCTTGATGTCGGACGATATTTTGAAACAGCAACGCGTTCTATCTTCAGTTAAATGCAATTTCAGAATGTATTAATTCGTTGAGGCATTATGCTTTTACGGAACAAAATATTTCAATATCTTGAGTACATGTAATTTTTATTCTGTTTTTTAAAAAGATCTTTGTATGGCACTCATATATTTAATTAACAAACAAATGCACGCTGAAGAAATATTATCCAAATTATTGAAGATTACTATTGTCATGTAAATTATTGTGTATATGCAAGTATATCAAGATATTTTAAATGCGTATTTTTAAAAATTGTTTAGAACAATTATATTGTGTGTGCTCCAGACATCTATTATTAATTAATTTAAAGTATTAATTATAAATGAGAAATGGTATATTTTACAATATAATAATTAAATAATTACGAGTTTCTCAACTCGTTAATCAAGCAAAGCGTACTAGCAATAATTTACTCATTACTTTATAAAGTTATTTAATATTTGTTTTGTGTCTCGTTAAACATGTGTCGCAAGTAAAATATAGTAGTTATCTCTTACTATTTTACTATTATTATTGCAATATAACTTGAGGTTCACTTACATATAATTTAATATTTTTTTTTATAAAACTTCTTTATAAAAAATTTCGAAAATTATTTTGTAAGCAAAACTGAATTACGATTTAGTTATTACATCAAGCTTTACTAAGAGCGTCTACTGTCCAAACAGCATGCTTAGACAATACCTATAATAACGAGAAAGGAGTGCAAGCTTATGTATCTGAATTATAAAATCTGTATTTTCAAATATATATAATTCAGATATAATCTATATTTTCACTCTTCTATTTAGTTTTGCAACTCAAATTTATACCACTTTCAACGTTTCTTTCATAAATTTCGCTATATTATCTTTCCAAGGAACGTCCATCTATCAAATTAGATTCTTAGTTAAGTGTAAGATATGCGCAGCATATCACTTTCGGCAGCAGTTTGTGTGTGTTATCTAACAAGAAAATTAATCCTGACATTCCCGCAATCTCCGGCGCGCGTTTGCCGAATTATCCGGGATCGGGGCGAGGCTCGTGAATTATTTAAAAAGTCGATAACATCGGAAGAGAAGCGGCGGGCGGGTTTCGCATTCGGGACGAGACTCGCGTGTTTTTCCCCTGGCGTACGCAAACGTTTCGTTACCACTCGGAAAACATGAGCACATCCGCATGTTGCAAACAAAACGAATGGCAAGATTTTTTTTTTTAGTAGTACGGACTATTTCATCAAACCGTTACCAATCCTTTGTCTCTCTCTCTATCTCTCCTCCTCTTTTCCTCTCTTTGTTTCTCTCGCTTTTCGTCTTTCTCAATCGCCTGGTTTTTATTGGCAACGGGCCATGAATATAAAATTACCCCAATGGGGTACATTTAGCTCTTTGCCAGGCTCCGCTAATTTACCTCATGACGAAGTTCCATTCTCGCCAAGCACTCCCGATGCGCGCGTGTTCGTTCCGATTGTCTCACCGCACCCTTTAGATGGCCTCTTACTAAATTTTAGACATTCCGTCGGGGAATAAATTTCCAAACCGCGCGAAGAGTGAGATGTAAGTGCTTCTAAATCAATAACGTTTACGTAGTCGATGCAGGATTGGACAAAACTATTAAAATTTTAATTAATTATGGATAAACAGTAATCTCTCTTAAAAAATCAAACTTATAAATAATTCTTTATTAATAACATATATATGCATCCTTTTATTAAGAAACTTTTATCGTTACCTACACAATTAATATCTCTGAATATATTGGAATAATAAAACCCGTTTACGATTCTTTTACAACGACTGAAATACTACATTAGACATAAAATGATATGAAGAAAAATGAACTGAAAACGTGTAAGAAGAATACGAAAAAACCTACAAGCAAAAACGTCTTTACACACAAGTTTTTCGTGCATTATGTGAAATGTGAAAGGATAGATTACTTTCTTCTGATATCACGGCGGCTGTATCCATCTGGATTATTATTTCGCTACGGTGTTTATGCAGGTTGGCTTGCTTTATTTCTTACCGCCGTTTGTTTCTTTTTTTTTCCTAAGTTCTGACTTCCCTGTAACAGTTGCATCCAGTCATCAAGCCTTACAGCGTGATTATTATCACACCGTTCTCTTTGTGAGGGCGGCGCCATTCAAATAAATCAAGAAACTCGCTGCTCTTTAATCATATCGCCAACTTTAGTTACTTATTTCTTCACGCTTTTCGACTGCGTACCGACGGATACTTTTAGATATTCCGTTTGAAAAAGTTGATTATTTGTCCCACTAAATAGCAGCATTTTCTTGTAGAAATATAATACAAGATAAGCATTAAGAATTAACATGTAAAATTAGTCTAGTTTTACATCTTATTTACGCTTCTACAATGTATATTACTTAACAGTGATGGCCACAAGTCGATTTTAATCGAAAAGAAAAGATCGCGCTTTACGCGCGATACGCGCGATTAATTAACTTTGCGCGCGCGAGGGCGATATTAAAAGCGCTTCCATGTCTTAAATATTCTCTCTGCTCGCGCGAGCGGCGCCAACGGAGGAAAGTTCATTACGCATTCGCGAATATATCTCGCATTGTGCCGAAACAATAGCGGAGGCCGGTAACAAAGAATGGGTATGCTGAGAAAAAAATCTCGCGAAAGAAGTCCGAACGCGCTGGAATATAATAATCCCAGAGGTATAATGCAGCTTTGTAACAATTTACTTCTCTCCATGGCGCCGGCTACAAAATAGTGCCCATGATGGAGAGTTTAAAGGTTCAGTCGGCGATAGTCGTGTCCGGTTATCGAGCAATCTCGTAAACACTGCCCCCAAGGAGCTACTGTCATAATAGATATAAATGCCGATTACATCGTTGGCTAAATATTTGCATGCTGTTGCGAATTGCGTTCTATGTAATACAATTTTAACATAAATTTGATTATGAAAAGGTCTCTCTCTCTCTCTCTCTCTCTATTACTTCCTCGCATGCATATGCCATTCGTAAGTAATTATTTCGCCTCGCTATGCTCACTGCAATGATGATTAAACCACACTTTCTCCTGTTGCGATGAATTTAATTGTTCTGTAGTAATTGATTATTTTAGTTTGAATGGAAAATTAATCACAATTAATTCTTTAATGTTGGATTATTGAAATATTTCACAACAGTTGAAAATTTTTATATACGAAAAATCCAATTAGTAAAAATAATCTTTTTAATTGTTCTAATATTTGTGAGGAGATATCATGTAATAGTATTGTTTTTTTACAAAGATTTTATGTGAAAACCAATATTTTTAATAACTTTTTTTTAATAACAAAAGACTTTCTTGAATCTTTCTATTTCATACACGATTAACTTTGTTTTTCTGTTTAAATTATTTAGAACAATACTGACAGATGCGTACTGCAAAATAAAATACCAGACGAAACACACGAACCGAATGCAAGAATTTAGCGGATTAACGAAGTTTCGAACGTTTTAGGATTAACACGCTCTTCTCTTCGATCGCGTTTTACACAACAATATAAATAAATGTTTAGTCAGTAAAGTGCTGTGTAGTTCAATCGGCGTTTTCAATCGGAGGAAAAATTCTCTAAGAGACGTGCAGCTTTCCTAACTTCCGCGCGCAATCTCCATAATCCCGAATCCAGACAGTAGTGATTCGCCTCACCTTCGCCCACACGCATACGTTCTCGTGCACGCGTGTACATCCAGCCGTATACGCTCGGGTTCCTTACGAAGCGCCGAGCACACATCCGCCCGGCGTATTCTCAGTCACGGTCCTGATTAGCCTAATAGAAAACACAAACACGACCTTAATGTATACCATCGATATATCATCCGCACATCTACCTCTCTGAAATCTCGGCGCCCGGCTACGCTGCACTAAAAAAAAAAGAGAGAGAACGGAAACTAGGTTAACGCGAAATAATACGGTTCTTTCTACGCGTGTTTCCGTGTGCGTGGTCGAAAAAAAAGAGACCTTTTCCAAAGAGAGAAGATATTGGTGTAAAAGATTTCCATTTTCACTGAGAAGTGAAAGGATATGTTTTTGTTGTACCAAAAACCCAAAAATCCGTGATTATAATGAAATACAGTAGAATAATAATAACGTAATTTCCGGGACAAGTTAATTTTTTTCATTTAATTGCTCTCTTAATTTTACGCAAAATATCCTGTATTGTGATTTTTGCGGAAAGAGGAGAGTAAGTGAGATTATTTAAGAGGATAGAAACTAGAAAATGGCATATATATAGAGGCTGCTGATTCACTTTGCGCGCATACGAGCTATTGAGTGGCATTCTCCATCGAAAATTGAAGCAAGTTTTCCTCCGAAATTTAATTGCACGCCACTTTTGTGCGACAGGTTTTTACCACTTTTATAATTTACAACAATAAAAAATTTTAAGTATATAAAAAATTAGTAATAACAATGTTCAGTATGAGCATTTTAAATAATTAAAGGAGAAATAAAAAAAAATATGTATGCATCGCTGCTGATTGTGCAGTTATTATACTCAAAAGGATATTTTGCAATAAAATATGAATAAAGCGCGTTTTTTGTGTGTATGTGTTTTTAGTTACGTAAATCGTTAAGAAAGTTAGTTTAACGATTATTACAACTATTTATGTAACACCAATCCAAATGTTTTTAAGTCATCTTAAGTATAACCACTAGTATTTATTAAAGATGAATATACATAGAAGACTATTTGCTTTACATTGATATGGATTCAGTGGTTCAAATATAACACAAAGGAGATTATTACGACGCATTGGAATTGGATAGCTCCCGGCTATCTGCATTTCCTGCAATCTCGCAATCAAGCAGTACTTGAGCTAAAATTTTGAGCTTTCGATGAAGTTTATTAGCATATATCATTGATTACTTTCATTAATGTTAAGTTCCGTTCGATATTTCTGTTTCTAGACACGTATACTAGGAAAGATTAACATGAAACAAATATTAATTAAACATTTTACACTTATGGTAAAATTAATTCATTAATTAATTAATGAAAAAAATCTAAAAGTGAATATTTTATATTTTTATTTCTTTATGCTTACCTCTTTAACATTTATAACATCAATGCTGACACAAAATGTATTCAATATTTGAATTATTATATTAAAATACATACGTTTGTGTGTGTGTGTCTGTGTAAAGATATTTTATATATCCTATTTTATTTTTACATACACTAATGAAACTTTCGGATGTCCTGCATATATACCAATATTACATTCTAATGCTTAAAGATTAATAATAATGTCATGTATAATTATAATTTTATTTTTGTATTTTTATAGTAAAAATAAGGTGTTTAAAAAAATTTTGACAATACAATTATATGTCGTAAAGTATAGCCGCATTAACTCTTAAATTATCTCTTAATGGCCACATACGAATTCTTTCCTAACTTTGCATTGTGTTTGAGTATATAGCATATAGGGTAGCTACGCCCTTGCAATCAGGTCGTATATACTTACGAGGCGATCGCGCACGGACTTAAATGTGCGACAATGCGAAGCGGAGAAGAGCGGCGTGTCCTTCTTTCTTGCGTAATTCCGAAAACCGTAACCGCGAAAATTTACAGCGGCTCGCCCACGGAATCCCGGCGATTGCGGCGCGCCTTAAATCCCGCGAACACGATAGTCCGGGATTTTCCAACCATGGGGGGGAAGGATTCGACGACGTGTTTTCCAGCACTCTTCGGAAATTGCACGGCGAAGCCAGCGTATTTTACATCGGGCATCGTTCACGATGTAACCAATTCGCCGCGGCGCCAACTTTCGTAATTTACGCCGATATTATTCCCGAGCATTCGCTCGCCGAAGAGGGGTTTCAGTGTGACCGATCCACGGACCCTTCTTCTCGTATACCTCACGAGTTTCGATATCCTCGTGATAACACGCGAAGCGAATATGTATTTGCGTGGTCGTTGCGCGAAAAAGTCCACGCTCGGTGCGACACGGGAAACTCCAGCCGGAAAACCGCGCGCATCTCGCCGCGCCGCGCCGCGCCGACGGAAATTCGTAAATTTCATAGGAGTTTTATGAGGATGAAAATTTCACCTGCAAAAGTAACAGTCGCGCGCGGTAAACGTGTTCCAGCTAAGCTTTATCTGGGCAGTCACGTCGTGAAAATCCGCGAAGCTCTTGGGCTGACTTTAATGAGTACAAAGGATTAGGATGTCACTGGCCGAACAAAATGTGGCATTTCCACATGATTTATTTGTATGTAAAACTATACTGAGATAAGAATTTCGCGACGTTACGAGCTATCTGTACCCTTTTATGCTTTATTTTATTCGGATTTAAACAGGCTGCGGCAAATTTCCACAAAGTGATTTTGATCATTACGAAGTTCGCAAAATAAGACTGGCATGTATATTTAAAATTGAAAACAGAAAACTTTAGAAATAATAATATAATCTTAAAAAATAATAATTACTTTCTTCGTCTTTTTTTCTAAAGAGAAATTGATATAAAGAAGATTAATTGCTCTTGAGAATTCATGTTATAATGATGTACATACATACATTGAAAGTTAATGTTTAGTAAATAAATGTGTCGTGTGATGTCGGTACATCTTATCATGTTTTTATAACATAACATCTTCAGCCCCTTTTATCTCTTCAACTATATTAAACATTTAGGCAATATCCTAATAATATTTTTGTCAATATTTACATTCAACATGTTATATTTGAAATTTAAATGTTGTATACTGGACAGTGGCGCTTCTCACAGAAAAATATTTAAAAACCCGGAAAATAACGCTTTTGCTGGAATATTTTTTCTCTAAGTAATACTTTCCCAAGGAAAATATTGTATCTCTTTTTGAAAAAATATTTTTAAACTGTCTCATAACAAGCAGCACATAAAAAATTCTCTATTGCGAATACCATTATTCGTAGATAAAATACTTATTTTTTAAAGAAATTTTTAAAAAACTTAAATTACCTCAAGCTTGTTCTAATTGGACGAAAGTTAATATAACCAAATATAATAATATAAAGAATTTAACATCTATGTTCAGACAATTTGGTAGTTAATTAACAGACTTGTAATTAATCTCGAATATATCATTAACAATCACATACGAGTACTTTCTACGGCGTTCAGTTATTTTTATAATAACCATAAATTTATAATAGCAAAATATTTTTATTATTTCTTTAAATGTCTCACGCTAGTTTGCGACAACATTAAAACACGTAGAAAGATAAAGTAAGGAAAAATATTAAGCCTGGCACGAAATGAAGAACGAGCCTCTCCAGCTCCAAAAACAGCGATATCTTTCGTCATTGCTATCTCCAGCACCAATGTTGTCGCGACCTTTGAGAGCTTATGTCAGACAGGAAGAACTCGACGCGTCTCTTCACTCGTCTCTTTGCGCTCTTAGACTAATAAAGACGCGTACACAAGTCGCGCAGGAAATGAAACTACCGGGCAGGAGTGGCGGAGATAGCTCGCTACAAGATTCCTTATTGTTTTTAGGATACCCGCGAGACATTGAGGGAGACGTTATTATGACACGTGCGAGCAGCAGCTTCTTTATTAAAATTTAATAAATAATGCCGCAAGAAAATGGACTATTAAGATAAGTTTTTAAACTGCTTGTCCGCGACCAATAAATCATCCCCTTCTGCTCTTTATGCTAAGAAGCCGGCGGCGTGCCGGCGGAATGGTAAATGATGAAGATGGATCAAAATTGCTATTGCGCGTGTCACGCGCCCTGTTTCTTTGTCGCGTCGCGCTGTAAACAAGATTTTATTGGAAAGTCGCGCCAGGTTTATTCTTACTTCTTGCTTTAATGCCCCGTGGAATTGCGTAGGAGAGACAAATGGTTCCAGGCATAGACGTGTCGTAAAGTATATCGTGACGTGAGATAAGTTAGGAGACGCATAGTATCATCCCTCAACCCGATTCTATATTCTTGTATCTAATAAAATATACATGAGCCGAGATTAATGGCGGCAATAGACCGATAATATTTCCCGAAATTAGGAATTCATTTTGAAAATATCTAGTATAAACTTACGTGCTTTCGTACCTTTCGTACATACACGCGTGCCTTACTTTATATGTATATTATTACTCTTACTATATATTTTTTCTCTGTGAAAGAGCTGTGCATTATTTTTTATATTATTCGCTTACATGCATATTGTTTGTCAATATATAACTCTTCTTTTTATCTATATTAATATGCCTTTTTTTAGGTAGGAAAGCCAAAATTAATTGCAAACTTTATTTTTTTTTAATATATACATATAATTCAAAAAACTATATATATATTCTGCATATTTAAAATAGCAATTTACATTTATCGATTATAATATATCTGCATATTGAAAGCAGAATAAATGACAAGAATGTAAGTGCAATATTATTAAATATTATTGAGCAGGTAATGTTTTTTTTTTTTAGAGCACCATTGAAAACCCATTTATAGAAATACTTAAAAACTGTTGCGCTTGTGGTGCAATTGAAATCATAAATCTTAATTGTACCTACTACTTCTATTTGTTGTCTTCTCAATTTAATCGTCGACGTGTCGACGTTACTTTGCGGAGGGATTAATCCAGATTGGCCAAACCCTCTGGCCTTTTTCTCGAAGGCGCCGCGGCAAATGGAAAATACGACTAAGGTCGTGCTGCATTATAATTCAATCTCCACGGTTTCTCGCCTCGCGGCAATAAATATTCAGCGTGCAGCGAAAACTCGTGTTAACGCTTATAAGTAAATCAGCGTCGCGGCGCGGCGCGCCAAAGCGTGGACACGTGACTGGACCCGTGTCACCGCTGCTGCTTCTCATTGTCGGATTGTTTGCGAATTGCAATTGTTTCTCGACATTTCGTGCCCTTCCCCCGTTACGCTCCCGAAGGGAGGAAATGCGCCTGCCAGTTAATTCATATTGAACGATTGACAGCCGCTAAATACGGCCATATCTATCTCGCGATCCTTATTGTTCAGCGTCATTGTTCGTTTAATTGTCAAATACGATTCGCTTTATAATAATAAATGTCAATTTATTTTATATCGCGCGTGTACCGCCAGATAATTTTTTGTTACACCATTCGTTGATCGTTATATATATATTTTTTTTAAACGATTTATTTATTACACTCAACTAATCTTTATTGATTGTTTCTACCGCCGCCGGAAGCGTTCGCAGCCATACACGTAAAACGCGCATCTACATATTTAAAATTGACAGACCGTACACAACGCGTTCCGCGAATATCTGTGTAACGATGAAGTAGCATCAGATATTGACATTTATTCATGATACTGATATTTACGCACACACTCCGTGCGGTCGAAAATAGTTTTGTGCAAAGTTTAACGTGATTTAACATTGAATGTGTTACTTAAAACGCTATAACAGAAAGTTGTTCTCAAATTAAAGAAAATGAAGAAAAACTTCGCTTTCTTCGAAGATACCTGCATATTAAACAGGACGAAGAGGGAGAAATTTTCTAAAGCTATCGTATGCGCATACCGACATTCTGACACTAAGTGCAAATAGAATGCAGTATAAGAAGGAGTAATGCCTTTTTTCAAAATGACATTGATAAGTTATCTATACATTTATGCAGGAAATCTTCTATAGAAACCTACAGCAGAATCTTTGATATAAAAAAAAAATCTTTTGATTTCAAACAAGCGTGAAATTTTCCCCATTAAAGGGGAAAGTCTGAATTACGACTGCAACAACTTTGTTATTCATGTCGAATGGATCTGGATATATTAATTACCGTTCGCTTTCAGCTTGAATTACTTTTTGCTCGCGATTCAACTTTGGAGAGCGGATGTAATACTGGCTACTATAAAGTTCATTCATATCAAGTGGAATGTAAACGACATGCGAAGAGAAAAAGGCGCATTCCTCAAGTGCAGACTGCATTCAGCCGGTTGAATGAAATTAATGCGTTTCCATGGTCGTTCGGCGATGTCCGACCCCCCATCTTTAGGGAAAAATACTATTCTGCGCGACTTTGCGGAAGTGATGTTATATAAATCAGTGTTACCGTACAACATGATATGGAAGGCATACAAATAATATATACATAAAGAATCTCTTAGAGAAACATGTGTATATAACACGTGTGGAAGGATCTTTTATTAACAAAATTTCAACACAGTAACATAAATTAACTTCCAAACACAATGCGTTGTTTATACTTAATGCTCACTGCTATATAAAACATGAATTAGTTTCGTTTAAACAACGTGTTTTTTTTTTACATGATTTAACGCAGCGCTATAATTCCTCTCTTTTAATAATGAAATTAATTCCAACCTGGCACGAGCGAAATGCGTTTTCCGTTAAAAACAAAAATTATAATAAAAGATTTAATTTTCCGGAAGAAGACAAAGAATATGCTCCTGGCTGTAACTACTTTATTCAAATAACACCTGAACGTTTTGTTGTTTGCGTCACCTCTGGAAATTGCTGCACGACTTCCTTGAAAATTTCGACCGCGAAATTTATTTTTCCTAGAAAAGTTGTCCAAGGTATATGCACAGCATCGATAGATTATGCCCGCATGCAAGAAACGTACAATGGAGTCTCTGCGCCAAATCTTTTCGATCGTTCACACGGAATTTCTACTCGACAATCACGATGATCCTGGATTATGGAGCGAACGCGGACAATCGCGAGTGAAAACTTCGGCAATTCTCTAGCTGGTATTTTTGGCATGTTTTCACATTGCATTGTATATATACATATTTTTTTGACAGGCGTACGTAGAGAATGTATCACTTAACACCTAAATAGCACAATTTGACATTATGTCTCGAATTATGATTTAATATAATTATGTCATTGTAAGTGGAGAAGTGTATAGATAAAAGAATAATAAACTAAATTAATAAATAATATATAGATAGCAAACGGATGTAAAGTAAAAATGCGTTGTGCAAGTAAAGGCATAGTTAGCAAACGTAATTTATTGCATGTAGCCAAATATTTTATGCAATGATGACTATGAATATAATAATGTAATAATACATTTCTAATTGTTTATTTAGTTAAACTAATAAGCATATAAATAGATATATAATTTACATAATTGAATATAACATAATCAACGATTAATAAAGACAATTGTTAAACTATACATATAGAACGAACCATCTATGAAATTATACAATGGTTAAACTATAAGTTTATAAAGTGAAGGATATGCGGGAACGTCTTTTTATATTGATAATCGATTCAAAATTTTTAATCAAATTCGAAATAATTAATAAACATATAATATGTTCTATAAGACGATAACTATAGAACTGCAATAGTATAACAAATTTATTATAGATATGTATGCGAATATGTATTAATTGTTTTGAAATATGTCATAATGAAATAAAAGGAACAATATTTATAATTATAAAGATATGATTGCAAAATAACGAACAGAAGATACGTTTTTTGCATTAAATGGGACACCCTATAGCCAAGCGCCAAACGGAGAGCCGAAAAGTACCGCGAGAAAATCGAAGAGAATGATACGTAAGGAAGCGCCCAGCTCCGCCGGAAGTGGATGAATTGGCTCAAAGGCGATATGGCCTGAAAGCCTCAAAGAGGAGGATCCGGCACTCAGGGCGACATAGATTATTCATGTAATTCTGCACTCACTTTGCCTCGCGATCGATCAGTCACGGAACGATGCTCATCTGAATAATGAAATTCGAGGATTCCTTACGTCGATGACGCGACGGGGCCCGCTGAGATTTTCGAGTTCTCGAAACGCGAGTGGATTCGGCGGAATCCGCCGCTGAATCCCGGAACCTATCTCGGCGATCTGAAATTTAAAGATCTCAGGAGAGGGTACCCCGATTATAAAATAATTTCGATGAAAGCATTAGATTGAAGGTACGAATAAAAGAAGATGTATTTGCAAGGACTAAATTTCGAATATCTTTTATAATTATTGCTTAAAATGTCAAATTTTCTTCACATTATCGGGTTAATTTTTTTTCTATTGATGTTATTTTTACGAAATTATTAAGTAAAATATTAATATATATGCCCCCTTGATAATTTCGAAAATATTGTAAAACTAACAGAAATTTTATATAAATAGAGTATAGAGTACAAATAATCATCAAAGTTATTTAATCCATTACTAAAATGCAATATCAACTTTAGATTGTTTTAATATTGTTGTTAAATTAATAATTTACTGACAACGTGAACATTAACAATCTAAAGCTAAATCAGAGGAGTTACAGAGGAGTTATAGTTTTCACTAGGATTAAATCAAGTAACAATTTCATCATAAATTGCATTCAAATTGCTCCTTAATTATCTTTTAAATTTATAGCTGATGAATAAAGCATTCTCATTCTTGATGCGCAATGAAGGGGGAGAGAAGGTCTGCTTTAATGGGAGATTCGCATCTTTTCGAAATACGATAAGGAAAGTTTGATCTTATTTATTAATTTCAATAAATTTTGCGATGAAAAATGATACGGTGACGTCAGTGTGGAGCAATTCTCAATAGCACTATTTCGTCATTAGGATAACTCCATCCGTATATATTCCGTGCCTGTACTCACCCTCGTTGTCCTCTGCAGTCCAAATTAAGTTTACTGTACTTTGATGTTCTAGCTTAACAAGGTTCTGGGGCGCTGCTTTTGTTGCTTAGTGTCTGCACGATCGCATTCCTCGGCAGCTTACGCTGTTTGAAAACTTTTCTTTGAACTGCTCCCAGCTGACAAAGAGAATTCTTTACGGCGTAGGATGAGAAAAATCGACGATTGCGATCGACCGATCGCCCACTAATCACCCGCGTTTCGTTGTGATTTTCGTCGTGGCAGGGAGTACGGCTGTGATAAATTGTTTTCGCTCGAAACGAAAATTAAAGGTGGAATCGACGGTGCGGCGGAAAAAAAATTAACATCAAACAAATTTTACAATGTGCTCGCTCATAATTTTTAATTTCTTTCTAATCTTTCTCGCGTATCAATATTTTCGCGTATGGTGTCGTGATTTTTTGAATTAACGACGTTGAAAGCACAAACACAAAATGTATCTGTAATAAATCATTAATCCAACCTGTCGAAACCTGCAACGTAGCTGTAGCGTGCCAATTCAAGTGTTGCAAATGAACTTAATATACTGTAAACAGAAAACAAAGCGTCCTTCTATCCCATATTGGCAGTACTTTTTCCCGTTCCTTTTTCTTTTCTAAAATTAAATCGCATTCTTCTTTTCATTTATAATAGCGGATTTATTCTACACGATGTATTTAAACTGTATATTGTACAAAGTCGAATCATATAAAAAACGCGTTTATACATAGTTTTTGTCTTTAAATCGTATTTTTATCAGATTACAATGTTACACGATAAGCACTTTTTTTCTTTTTAACAAGTATTTTATAACCAGTTCAGCCTAGTAAATTACAAGAATATTGACATTCAATAGATAAGTGTTAAACGTTCAATAATAATGTGTTTATTGTGCCGTAGGATTAAGAAACTCAGGATATGAATCTATGTAAGAGGCTTAATAGAACGGCATATACATATACATAAACCAAGCATTCTGTCTGCGGGTGACTCCATGTCACAGCCTCCTCGTAAGATAGGATGAGAAAGGTACTGACTGAGCCTTCTCCCCGAGGACGGAATCCTTGATTTAAACACGTTGTATACAGTTGTACCGCTTTAGCCTAAATATGACAGCAAATATCAGACAGTTATATCGCTTTAGTTTATAAATATGACAGCAAACATAAATAAGAATTTGTCATGGTTGCCGTCTCGTATCATTTCCTAATACAACATTTTCGTAGCACGTGTGAAAACGAAGGAACAAATTTGTATCAAATATCGTGACGGAAACGTGTAATATAAATCGTGGGACGAATCATGAGAGACGCTCATTCGACGATTTCTAATTAAAAGAAAATAAGAAAAGAAGAAACGAGAGGTACAAAGAGCGGCCGAGAAATAGCATTTCTATCGCGCGAAGCACTTCAGCGTCCGACTTTGATCGTACCCCGCGTTTTCCTTTGGCATGATAAGTCCACGGTGTTTCTCGTTTCACGGCACGGGCGTAATAACCATTTGCCCGGTCTGTGGGCAACGCGTGTTTCGCTGGGCCAAACCAGCAACAAGGTTTTACAGCCAGTCCCGCGAGACGATGAAATTCCTCCGGCCTGTCTGCGCGTGCTTTTGCGGCCTTCGAAGAGCTGTAAAAAGCCATCCCGGGACCACGAGGTGCGATTTCTATTTGCGCCTGCAGCAAACTGCGGCAACACACCGCGAAACAGCGCGAGCTTTCCGGGAAGAAGGTATTTCTATGCTGCGGTAAGAATAAATTGCGATGACAAGACAATATCGATTACGATAAAATTTTGCATGCACTACTTAAATGTGTAAATGTCACAGTTATGTATAGCTCTAGTACGTAACAGGCAAACAAAATACAACAAAAGCGAACGTGACTTTTATCAATATTTTAGAATTGATTTTATCTTTAATAATTATAATCTATCGTTTGCAACAATTCGATAACAAATATCTCGATAATCAAACTGGATTAAATGAATTATTCGTTTTTTTAAGGATAAGTTTACTCGAATGTAAAATTTACTCATCGTAAGAGATTACATTATCGGAAAGATCTAAAAAATATGTTTAGAATGCAATTTTAATTCTTTTTTACATATCTTTCTAAATAAAAAAACATTAGATTAAGTCGCTTATATTTCGCCATCAATTCCTCGTATATTGACGTAAAATAATTTTTTATTATATATAGTCTATAATTAGTTAAAGTATTTTAAATCAATTCTATCTCTTTTTTGTTTTACGAAATCTTTGATCGATTAATTCGCAATCTTCTGGTAAAAAGATTTACAACTAATCGCTTCTATTTGCATGCATTACTTTCTATGCGCATACATTAGCGATTTCGCGATGCAAATTTGTGATGCAAACATCGTGTAGTTTCGCAATGCGCGTTGAAACGCGACTTGTTACGCGCATTTCTTCGCGAGCTGCAAAACGCGTAAATGACAAGAGAGCGACGGGCATTAATCTCTCATCCTTCCCAGCTGATGAAGTGGCAATTTCCTCCTGATAGTAGGAGGAAATAGGGTCTGCAGACCAGTTGATCAAACCCTGAACAGTAGCCTCCTACGCAGTACCCTACTACCGACTCGGTTACCCAATGACTATACTGCATCCACCAATCGATGCTGCACTGTATGCACCTCGACTACCCTCCGGTTCCCTTCCATTCGGTATCAGGAACGTATTGCATGGACCGAGCTCTGAAACGATCTTTGTGGTACAATAATTAACGTCGCTTTAAAGTATGCGATTGTAACTCGAATCCTTTTAATAATATTGCTCTTCAAAGATATATTTTTTTCTAGAATTTCTAAGTATACACGAAAAAAACTTATTCGAGCTGAAATCAGAATTTAATTAAAATAAAAAGTAATTAATATAATTAATTTATATAAATAATAAAGAGTAAGTAATAACTAATTAAAAATATTGTACATTTTCTGCGAATAGTTTGAAAGAAGTATGTAGAAATATGTAGAATAGAGTATAAGACGTATAAATCTTTATTCAATTAAAATATTTTTAATTTATACTTTTATTATATGTATATAAAAAATAGTAGAACAGTGATAATGCATTTATCTTATCTTGTATCATAGAGAATATATAGAACGTAAATCATAATCATTCTCATTTTGAAAAGCAAATAACATTGTGAATGTACCTAACATAAGACACAGAATAATATAGCAAAACGCTTTTATAATTCTATCGAGCGATTATAATTCACATATAATATTGAACTTGTAAACGCCTTACACATCACGTAATTACACTGAAGACGCAACAAAATTTTATTATTAAAGAATATTACGGGACTGTCGGTCAATTTCGGATCGGTCAATTGATTCATGAAATCGAGAAATCACGATGAAAAGTGTGAAGACCGTATCAACAATCAGTAACTTCCGCGATTGTTTGCAAGCCGTCTTATCTTTCCAGTTAATGAGTATCGCGACAACGCGTTCGGAGTGCGGAAATTTGGCTCCGGGGTTGCGGTCAAAAAGTTGCAACCAGCGCCGGACTGCACCGCTGGGGCTCGCCTACAGTCCGTCGCCCCGTAGTCAGTGACTACTACTGCGGGGGATTCATACCGCGGGTAGTAAATTACACCGTACACAGGAGTCGTGTGTACGTTCCGGTGCGCGCATTGAGCAACATTTTCCCGGGAGTGCATTTACAACGGATATTACATCGAACTGGCAGAAAAACGGGCGCGTGTGCAGCGCGCGACTCGAGATTAAAAGCTATCGCTCGTCAGCGCCGATGAACTCGTTTTTTCGTCGGCCGTTCTCTCTCTCTCTCTCTCTCTCTCTCTCTCTCTCTCTCTCTCTCCTCTCCCTGCTTTCGCATCTTTTCCTCTTTCGCCAAACGCATAGCTGCGAAATATACAGCATGGGAATATTGCCTATGTACTGCGCCATGCGGCGATTATGTACATGCCTGCCTGCGCCACCTCGAAGGAATGATCCATCTGTCGATTCCGATTCCTGTTTGGCCGGTGATTCATCGATTCATCGATCGATGTATACATACACAGTGTGCTTTATTAATTTCTCCGTTACCCGCGATGTCTGATACGATTTGCATGATGTTTGTTGCACGGGAATCTTATATTTACACTCGATGTACTGCAGAAATATCGGTTTTTCTTCTAACAGTAACTTTTCTCATAAGCCACAGCGTTATAATTTATTATGAATGATGGACGCGTTATCAAAGAACTTAAAAAAATTTTTTTATGAAATATTTAATAATAAAACACATTGAAGCACTCGCACCTCGAGAAATTGAAAGTTTATTACGCGTTTAATTTAGAGAGATGTTATTTCGGAATATATGTATGTTAGTACATATTTTATCAAATTAATTTTATTTAAGTATTTTTTAAATCAAAATAGTAGCTAATAATACGGAATTAATTAAGGATTAAATTAGTTTTTTTAGATATTATTATAAAACTATAGTAATTACTTCTTTATCGATTGACGTTCCGAAATATCGACGATGGAATATCGACTTTTAAATATTTGCATTCACTGGAGAGATATTAATCACGAATATACCATCCAGGAAAAATTATTAATGTTTGAATTTCCATATGATTTATTACGAGTACTGTTTTTTATTACCTTAACTCAAACGAAATCCTGGAAATATATTACATTACAGTTTGCTCACGATGTTTAGCACGTTAAAAAAAAATTTGTTCCTCAGAGAAATGACAGAGTCACTGTATCAAAAATTTTTAACGGAGCTTTATGACGTTTCTTTTATCAAAGTTGATACACGAGATGAGAATAAAGTTTGATTAAATTTTATATCGGTTCATCGCGTATCGTAGGCGTCAAAAGATTTGCAATACGGAATAATAATTCATATTTTACGTCGCATCTTAAATAATAAATAAAGGTTGTTACGTACGCTGAGAAAAAAAGCTGTTACCTCAATTGAAGTGCTATCACGGGGTGCCAAAAACATTAGTAGTTTATTCAATTGTATTATTATTAGACCCAATATCTGGATTATTAAACCAATAATTAAATTATTGGTTTGATAATCCAGATATTGGGTCTATAATTAAATTATTGGTTTAATAATCCAGATATTAGGTCTAATAATAATACAATTGAATAAACTACTTATGTTTTTGGCACCCCGTGATAGCACTTTAATTGAAGCAACAGCTTTTTTTCTCAGTGTATATAGTAAACGAATCGTTCAACAGCTGGACACGCGACAGGCTCCTTTTCCGTGCTTTTAATAAAACAAGCGATAATAAGGACGTATTTACGGCGAGTGCATGTAGTACGTACGTGCGGAATCTCTGACGAGCCACGGTCGTTTTTCTCACGAATGTAACTCTCCGCATCTCCACTTGCCGCGAAAGGACCGAGTCTAATACCGCCGCTGTTTGCCAGCGGCAAAAAGTATCAACGTCGGATACGACGTTGGCGCTCACGGGTCCGGACGGGAAACGGAGAATAAAAAGATCGCAATTAACGAGCGCGTCAGCGGCTGCGAAACCGACACCACCACCGCGGCCACGTCGCGAGGTAGAAATTTATCGCCGGTGCGGTTCTCTCCATTGAAAACGGAGCGAGCGGCGCACTTCAAGTCGCCACCGTGCCGCGCCGGCTACAACGAGGAACGGCTTCGACGCACTGCAAATGCTCTCCTCGTTACACAATTGCAAAGACGTTACAAGCTCGAAATTCCTCGACACTCGACACTCGTACCGCCACGTGTAATTTACGATATTCCTCGTTTATATGATGGCAATTCATCTCTCTCTCTCTTTCGCGCGCGCGCGCGCGCTGTCTCTCGTTCTCTTTTTCTACTAAAGCACTTCTCGCCATCATTACTTAAAAGATTTTTACACAAATGTAAAACTCTCAAAACTTAAGTCGCTTTGAGACTCGTATCGAGATACTCGAGATAAAAAATTAGAAAACTGCAAAGACGCTGCTCAGTAAAATTTTTGTCAAGAAAAAGTAATTTTGAAATAAATTTGATTAAAATGTCACATGTATCACATGGACAGTTTGGTCCTTTTGAAACATCCTATGTATGTCGACCACTACCGCAATCGTAGTAGAACTGGCTATTCACCTCAAACGATTCGTAGTGTTTGGATGTCTGGAAGTCTGACCACACAAGTATATTTACTACTACTCGGACATTTACCTTTGTTCCGCCGGATACGCACCACAACTGCACGAGAGACTAATTCGCCACTCGATTACACTTGTGTTTCCTGATCACACAAGTACCTCGATTATTTAGATATTTACGAGGCTGAGCAGGGATGTGTTACTGAAATATTTTCAAACAAAACAAAATAAACTTTATTTATATCAGTGCAATGCAGTGGCATGCTGAACGTAACGGTAAAAGTACTCCAAACGGATTGACAGAGTGATTGTAAAACAATATAAAAATTACGAATGTTTAAAGTTGAAAGTATGTTATATTTTTTATATTAAATAAAATTCGGTAAAGTATTCACTGAAGTATTCAA
Organism: Temnothorax longispinosus; assembly: GCF_030848805.1. Taxonomy (NCBI): domain Eukaryota; kingdom Metazoa; phylum Arthropoda; class Insecta; order Hymenoptera; family Formicidae; genus Temnothorax; species Temnothorax longispinosus. Next base: position 12,324,637 of record NC_092360.1, on the reverse strand, counting down.
TAGATTTAATCTAACATTTCATCGATGTGTATATATATAAGAAGAGGCAATTTATGTTGTTGACCATATATTTGTTGATTAATATTGCACGGTCGCTATAATGCAGATAATGCAGATTATATTCGATGCAAATGTCTTTTCATGACTGCAAATTATTTTACGAACGAGCAAACAAGGTATCAGCTTTATTTCATGATTCACATAACGCGCGAGCCGCCTGTAACTCGTCCCAAGAGTGATGAAAGCGTCCGTTGATGAAACCGATAGTATGATTAATAATTTAGCCTGCCATCGATCCGGTATGCTAATACACTAAAGATTTATCGACTGCTGCGTGAATAAATTAAATTCGGATGATCCGGCCACGTTACATCGCGGACTTTTCTGCCATCTCGTTTGCATGGCACGACCATCTACGGAAATTGATATATAAATATACAAATGCGATATTTGATAAATATATCACGTCCTAGATGTTTATTTTCATATATTTGAAAATATTATTTAAACGTTCTGCACAATTTGTCACAATAATCTCATAAACAACACATTGAGATATTAATAAATATATAGTTTTTAACATATTAAGTGTCCCCAAATTTGTAGTAAAACTTCCTAGTTATTTTGGAGTTCGACGTTTTTGAGTTATAAGTCATGGAATTAAAGGTATTTCTATAAATTGATTTTAAAAGCCACTAATGTACAACAGAATATTAGTTTTTCATTAATTTTACACATATTTTATTTACACAAAATATTAATTTAAAGAATTACTAAAATATTAAATATTATTTAACATGAAAATGTTTTAAATTATAGGAAAATATTATATTCTAGGAAAAATCAACTTGAAATTAATCAAAGCGTTTTGCGCTGCACAGAACACGAGCATATATTTACAGATACCTTATATAAATTTTATTTACGTTATAAATTAAATTTTTCATATTTATTCACGTATAAATAAAAAATGTACTTCACATTTATTTAATTCTTTTACTGAATTAATTTATACATCACAAACATTAATCTACTTAAAAGTCAGATTTTTTAAAATATATCCAGTACATATATTAATCGTACAATATATAAAAAGTTCTTAATCGAAGAAAGATTCCAATTAGGAATTTAACCATTTTAATCGGAGTAAAGATTAAGGTCTTTGTTAGCGATATGTAGTAGTGCAGCTCTCATTGCGCACGATATACATATACAGTTATTCGATGTTCTATAAAACATTTTCATTTTCCTTAACAATCAATCATTGTTATATTGTATATCCGGTATCATTAATATCCAGAAGCGACTAGAGCCGAGTCAGACAGGTGACAGTACTGCAACCGGACGTTTGTTTTGCATGCGAACTTATTGTAACTGAATACTTCTGACAGACCGAACGACGTAACGTTCCCTTTGGAACGACCCGTCTGATTATTATTGTGAAGTTTCGCTTTCTTCATGGCTGCTTGATTTCTTCCGCGGCATTCATTAAAAGTAAAGGCCGGGAGCAAAAAAATCGCGCGCTCGACGCGGTTACTAATTGCATACAAGATCCATTTATAACAAAGCTGAAAATATCAACAATATCAACGCGAAGAAGAGAAATACGTAATTGTTTAAACAACTGATTTTTCATTTATTTATTAACTCGTGATATTAATCTATGAAACTTCTAATTAAAAAAATTAGAAAAATATTTTTTTTACTTTTCCCTTATACCTTAATTCTTTAATAATTATAATTAGATAATTTTTGTGTAGATAATTAAAAGAAGTTTTCTTCCGATATTATCTTATTTTTATCACATGCTTCCAGAAAAGTAAGACTAATTTCGGAAAGTAAAAATTTTTTACCTCTTTCCAGTGAAATGATTAACTGCATAAATTAACGCGGCAATCCATCAGATATTATCCTAGATAAAAAAATTATGTTAAGGGTTGACGGTTGAATAAAGGATGATTTATATTTTATGCATTGATTGAAAATAATTATTCACTTATTAAGCTTACAAATTTCGGTGAACAATTTTGCAATTACCGGTATCATCAACACTCAATGTTAGTATCCATTTCTATTTCTCTTTATCAACGTGTATATCCATGGTGTTACACTAGATCAAACGTCTCCACACATTCTCTCTAAATAATTAAATCAGTAGGTCTCAGTGTTTCCGTAAAAGAAAATTTATTGAGTTAACATTTACACGCTAAAGCTACATCATTTATCTGTCTATGAATATAAGTCGTCTCTGTCAAACAATTAATATTACAGTAAAAATATTATCTCTTTGTTAAACTATGTTTAATCTCATGAATAAAAAACGGAATAGACTGTTTCATGTATGCTAAAAAATTGAGAGCTACTGACGGATAAAAAAGCTCAGAACATAACGATGGCCGTCAGCACCGAACAAAGTTCGCTTTTGATGGTTAACACAAAGGACACGCTCAGTGTAGAATGTTTGACTAGGTTCATCATTGACAGCTTTCGCTAACGATTAGGTAAATGGTCTAGTCGAGGGCATCCGACGATTACTCTTTATTGATCTTTCCATATTGATTTAACTACCTTTTGTACAGATAAATTAGATGGTTAAAATACAGCTGATGTATGCAGTACGTATGTATCCAGTGCAATGCAGCGAAAATAGATCGCCTGTATTATTTGCTTTAAGTGGTTTTCTCACCACAATTTGCATAAAATAATTATTGCATTTTCCTTAGATGTGTGTCCAAATAATATAATATGAAATATATATATTATTGTATATTGATTTTAATTTCATTTATTGCATATAAAATAAAGACATTTATAAATTTATTTGCTTAATTTTGATCGATTAAATTACAATTTTTATCTACAATTTAATTTCTCATATACAAATTTTTCTTTCGCGTACAGAATTCTCCAAGATGCTTCAAATTTTTTAATTTTTTAATTTAGGATTTAAATAGATCTAATTATTTTTATATAAAATTTTTTTTTTGCAGTATTTTTTAATTCTATTATCAATTTATTATTGATGTTATTAATATCAATTTTGCACATCTAAAAGTTTTACACAATCTGATACAACATATTCACAAAAATAAATTATAATGATTTTATTACAATAATTTTTGTATCGTTCGCTTAATTAATGCATTTTGGATTCTGTTTATCATAAACGGCATGCAAATGAGCGAAATGTAAATTCGTAATACACTTATGCATGATGTTTACAACAATGATAATACAGTTAATATGTACAAAAGTGCTTTAATACAGCAGGCAACATCAGTGAAACTATGCTAACTCTACTAATATTACTCTCTCTCTCTCTCTCTCTCTCTCTCTCTCTCTCTCTCTCTCTCTCTCTCTCTCTCTCTCTCTCTCTCTCTCTCTCTCTCTCTCTCTCTCTCTTTCTTTAATACTAGAACCAATGATGGAAACAATTATAAAGAATGTCCAAGACCTCAAGTATATAAAGTAAAAAGTTTAAATCTTCCCAAGGTGAAATCCAGCAAATCCGCTGGCATAAGTAGGATTTATGTTAGACAGAAGAAACGATGTCTGACATTGTAGCAAAAATGAAACAACCTAAAGATACTCTATTAGCGGGACAAGGAAACGTTATCAGTTCATAAAATCAACATTTACGATTTAAAAAAAAAGAGATTTATTGAAAATAAATTTTTTTTTAATATTAACTGTATTTATACATAGAGAAAGAGAGAGAGAGAGAGAGAAAGGAGAAAGAGGAGAGAATTCTATTATCTTTTTAAACTTTATTTTACGAGATGCAACATGTGCCAAATAGTGCAGCGAAATTGATGTTGCATTCAATGGACTTTTTGAAATACGTAACATCTAATCGGTGAAGTTCGCACAGATTTTAGAGTTTCCGATTGAGAGAGAGAGACAGAGAGAGTGAGAGAGAGAGAAGCCACATTTCTGACTCAGATTTCTCCTTCCCAACTGTCCATTAAGCAAACTTCTAATCGATTTCTCGGCTTATCGTTACAGCAGCCCATCGCTTTATCACTATTATGTCATCTCGAATAGTGAAACGTTTTTGGTCGTAACGAGATAGTACGACGACTTCGGCTGTGAAACAAATGTGATTGTTCCTGAAACTTGACGAGTAGTCAAGTCCGATCCTCTTTTCCACAAGCAAATATGACAAAAGTGTATATCGAAAGGAACTTTCTCGCTTATTTCATTATAAGATATTAGAAAGTAATTTCGCCATCACACAACACACACACACACACACACACACACACAAATATGGAGCTAATAGAACGATTTACTCGATTTTTAGTGGCGCAGGTGCATCACCATGTCGTACTCGCACCGACCGACACGGAATTCAACGCGATCGGCACGGAGAGAAATTTATTCAACCACTAAATAACCATGATTAATTCTGATCACGTAAGCCAACTAGCAAGGCTCCAGCTTTACGTCGCGATCATAGTCGCTCTTATATCGTAGCCTAATCGCCATTCTCTCTGGGATCATTACTTAACCCACCTTTATCCATGATCGTAATCAGTTCTGTTTCATACAATTAATTCCCCGTTATATATAACCCGATCAATTTATCTAATAATCTCAGAATTGCTAGAAACAATCGTACTTTCTCTATGGTATGTATAGTATAATACCGTTAATAATATAATAACAGTTTATCTTTAATCTTAATTCCACCTTGAATTATCATATTTAAAAAAAAATAAAACAGCAGTATCATTATACTTCCAAAATTAAATACGTAATTAAGTAAATTTATCCCTCGTATCCAAAATTATTTTATTCGATTTCAATGTAATAATCAATTTTCCGTCACATTTAATAGTAATTTCTATAACAATCAACGCTATTAATGGTATTCAGTCATGAATAATTATTATCTAGTTATTATTACATTTAAATATCGAGAACACGATAAACGAGTTATTCATGGTACAATTAAAGGTCTTGCAATTGAAACCAGTATTTTTGAATTATCTCATTATTCGAGTAAAAATTAATCTTAAATAATTAATATAAGTAAAAAAATATATTAGTAACAATCATAATTATTAAAGAATTATGTATTTAACTCGATATTCACTTTTATACATCACGCTTAAGCAATTTGCTAACAACTATCCATAACAATCAACGATATTAATTAGTAGTATATTTTTTGCTATTAATATGTGCAAACAATGTAAACGATAAACAAGTTATTGCTGATGGAAGGAAGAAAGATAAAAGCTAGTAAAGGTGGTGTCACGCTCGCTCTAATCGTATCCCGCAACTTTAGCCCCCGGGACGATTCTTTGCCGCGCGAGCGAGACAAAAGGGCGCGGTTGGGCCGCAAAAAAAGGCGAAACAGATTTATTTTTCTTCCAGCGGTCTCCTCCCCGCCCGCCATAGATCTTTCTCTTTTATCCAGCGTAGCATGCGCGGCCCCGAAACGCGGCGCGACTTTCCCGCAGCGTGGTATTTATAACTTCGACTCATTTTCCCTCATTGCGCAGAACAGCGGGATCCGGATAAATAATTGTTTTTGCCGAAAGTTTTATTGCGTTTCCCCGCGCGTGTGCGAGAGTGCTGTGCGGGTATACGTAATAAAAGAACGAGCGAATAGGATTTATGGCTAAGAAGTTCGTACGGTTCTACATACTCGCGCACTCGTTGTTGCTCGATTGTTTGAGCTCTGTCGAAGTAATTGTCCGACAGTTCCGCAATCAGGATTCTTTCATAAGCACTCACAATCAAAAGTGATGGCTCAAGCATACACATTTTTTCTAAACACTGTTTAAAAGTCGATAAACTAAGGCATAAGCAGTTGCATTTTGAGAGTAAAACTTTTATTACGTATATGATAAAATGTACGTCTTGTCTTGATTTGAACTTTTTAAATAGAATAAATGTATTGATTTATAAATTTATTTTGTTAATGCAATCAATATGCGAACCCTATATATCGCATTTACTCCGGGATACTGACATTTTAAAGTATTATGAATAAAGTATTATGAACCGAGAGCAGCGACATATCAGAATCAGTCTTTTTATGATTACAAATCCATTCTTTCTATGATTGCTTCAACCGATTCACGTATCGATTCACGATTTCGAAGGCAGTTCTTTTGATGTATATATAACGATTACTTGAATCGTCTTACAATTTCGAAGTAGAATACTCTTTCGCACAGCCCTATTCAATATCTAATTTATGCAAACGGCATTTGATTCTCAATTATTTTTAATAAAAATTTCTAGATTTAATCAAAATAATTATGCTTCTTAATCAAATTATTTTAATTAATCGTATTGAACTTATCGTGATTATTTTATTTGATAGGCATTAACGAAAGTAAAATTTCATATATAAAAACTTCATGTTTGTATCTTGAAAATGAGAGTGAATAAAACATATCGATAAATCAATTGTTTCTGCATCTAGAATTTTACTTAACATTCTTTCTGGTTATTGTATTATCGGTATAAATGTATTGTACAATATAATATATTGGCGAACATATTTAAATAAATATTATTAATTTTGTGCCATACGAACTAGATTTGTGTTGTCACAATATCGACGCATTAAACCGTAATAATTATTTATCTTCCCATTAGCTGATACATCAGCGAGTTATAAGCTTAAAAATGCGGCACTCCGCTAATAGCAATTATCGAATGCAACGCGTTTCCCGCTCGATAACGGTATAAAGGAGTAAGAAACGAGAATGCAGAGAGAATGGGAAATTGAATGCAGCGGATAAAACCTTTCGCATTCGGGACACCTATTCGCGCGCGTTGTTATTCACGTAATATCCAAAAATACAATCGAATGTGATTTAAACGGTCTTCGCTCCGTTAATTCCGAAAATCCGTGAATCAAAGTACGCGTCCTCGCAAATATCATAAAGGCCAAATCTCTATATTTTGACAAAAGCGCAAAAACGTTGCATTGCAATGATCGCGACACAATCGAGATATGAAAATAGAGACATGAAAATAGAAACAGAAATTTTACCTAATTCCTATTACACTATAATATTTTCATCTCCTGTCATCAAGCGTCCATTTCGTTGAGAAAATTTAACATTTCTTTAAACATATGTCAGATATTATAAAAATGTTATATTACGTTTGTTCTCGCTTTAGAAATTCTTTGTACGACTTGGATTTGATTTTTCTTTTTTTTTTCAAGCAAAATTTTTTAACGTTTACTTTGATGAGCTTTGTAATTAACTTTTAAATTACAATCCTATTAAAGTAATGTTCGCTTGAAGTTAAATGAAGAATAAAGTTCTGTTATTCTGAAACTTAATTCGTTAAAACTACTACATATTTTTAATTACTTCCAACTCAAAAACTGGTTAGTATCTCGATATTTATTTAATAATTTTCTCTCTCTCGCTCTTTGATTTATTTTTATATTTTATACATTTTTTAAATTTTACATACAGTAGAACCTCGATTATCCGAGGTAATGCGGACCGAGCATACATCGGATAATCGAAAACTCGGATAATCCGGAAGAATATAGTAAAGACTATTAACATTAAAAAAATATATAGATATTTATTCAAAACATACATAATTTTACATAGTAGAACATATCGTTTATTTATATCGCTCATAAATAATACCATAATCCTTAATTTTTTGATAACATAAAATTATTAATACGGGGTTGCTCTTTAATTGTATGTATTTTATATATCTTCTGGATACAAACATGAATCTCAAATTATTATATATGTACCTACTTATACATTTTAACTTATAAATAACAAAATAGAAAATATTTATATGCGACTAGATAAAACAAGCATTTTTTACAATTAAACTAAAAAAAATTTTACAATGCTTGATCACAAAAAGTGCATTCGTATGTACATTATAGCGAGAAAAGCAAATGGTAACAAGAATCGAATATCAGTATGCATGGAGTATCGAGGCACCTAATGCCGTAATATCGCCGATAATATCCAATAGTAAACTCCGCATTCCGTCTGGCCGGTCACAGTCGCGACATTAAACATTTTTAGCATTTACTTAAAAACCCTATACTGTTCTGCTTTTCCTTCGATTCTCGCGGGAACTCGGGATTATTCGTGGACTAACAATATTTTCAGAAGCGAAATAAAATTAGTTTGGTTAGAGAAAAGATATAATTAATGACAAACGCGCGCGGATGGTTTCCGCGCAAGATTGCGAAAAAGAAGACTTGTTTATATGTCGTTCGCATTTGGGTGCGTGTTACTGTTAGGGATTATAAATTGTTCGGCCCGCGTTCTTTTCAAAGGATCGTCCATCCGCCTGGTGCGCGCCTCGCACAACAACAACCCTCACAAGCTTCTCTACCCTTGTCCATGCCGTGGTGCACTCTCGCCCAGATCGCGGTAATGAACGCGTTCTGCAGTTTGCACTCGGCGCGAGTCCGCCATTATTGCATTGCTCGAGCTAAATAAATTATTCCGCCCGGGCTTTTGTGTGCGCCCACACGTGCGCGCGAGGTGTTGCGAGCCGGTTGTCCCCGACAGCGGATAGAAGAGCACGCGCTCGTCGATCGGTGCAACATTCGCCGACTGTGAAAATTGCTAATGTATTGTGCGCGAAATAACGCGAGTTCGTCGGAATGATTGTTCGTGCTGATCCATTATACGCGGGAAAATGTTTAATCGGAGTAGGATACCCCTGGATATACCTCTCGAATGAGATAAAAGTTACAGGCGAGAGAGAGAGTTATATCGATGTATACATATGTATAATGAAACGAATCGACAATTGCTTGTGTTTTCAAAAATCAGATGTGCTCGAGATATATAAAATTATCCACTCTCGATTCTTTACTTACATATGTAGAATTTATATAACTATATAATAAAATAAAATTATGTAATTATTAATAAAATTAAAATTATATAATTTATGTAACTTTAATATATATTATATATAATAAAGTTTACATTGTGCGACGAAGATGTATAATAAAACGACAGATATCATGCCATCGTTTATGATAATTTAAATTATATCAATCCTATAGTGTTAATTTTATTTTTATTTAAGTTTCTATATTTTTATATTTAAAAAATAATTTAGATGATAAACTTAGGTGTAACGGTCCGTACATACACGGTATGGCTGTGGTGGTATATATGAAGTATATAATAGCAGTATCGCGCACGCTGCATAACTCAGCAAGATATTGGATATACTCTATTATCATAGTAAACCTCTGTTCCTCAACAGCCCTTATGATGACGTAATTATCTTTAGTAATTAAAGTACACATATACTTTAGGCGGTTATTGGCTCTTTAGAGACAAGCCGCGGGAAAATTATGGAAATTGTAAGCAAACACGCTTTTATTTCTCGATCGATTATTATGGATTATTATCCATTAACGGCGCTGCATGTTCGCGATAGATTAACCTAGTTAACATATTTCATTTCAATGCACTGCATTGGATTAATTATATTACTTTTGACATATTGAGTTGATGCACAAATAAATTCCGCTATACATAATTACTGAATCACTTTTTCTGAGAAACCACACGGAGAGAAAATTTTTTGTTATAATTTACCCTTAAATTCACTACAAACTTGGGACAACTTGGCAACCAAGGAATTTTTAAAATATACAAAAGACATTTTACAAACAACGTGATAAAAATTACCAAGCAAATTGGTAAATTTTGAAAAATTATTGAAATTTCCTAGATATATTTTAGTAAAATTAATCAAACATATTTTATATTTTAACGTAATTAAAATCCTTCGCATAAAATTCTTGGTGGTACATGTTGTCCCACAATTACCATGATTTCAGGGTAAATATTGAGAGAAAATTCTCTCCGTGCAGTATTACCTACAGTATTTAATTATTCTAACTGTTGCAAATAGTAAATGGGCTCGAATTAATATTTCACGCATAGTGTCATCCGATTTATGGCTAACTTTAATGATTAACTCAATTCTCTGATTAATCCGAAAATATCAACGCAGGTCATAATCTGTCCCCGGAAAAAATTTTTCATGTATAATTATATGTAGGGTATGTCCACATATATATATTTTCTTTCTCTTGTATAATCTCTCCGTATGTATAGAAAAAAATAATAAAAAGAATAATTAAAAAATAATTAAGAGGGTATCATTTACGAATCAGTACTTATACTGTTACAACGTTTTTGAATATAAAAATTCAGTTTGTTAAGTAAAACGGAACTTATTTATAAATTAATCCAATATGTACATTCTGGTAAACTTTACTATTTATATTACCTATATTAGTTATACATATATATTAACGCTTGACTAACTCTCGAGTTCTCTTTTTTTCTGTATGTTTAATTATCTCCTAGATCTAGAACATATATTGGCAAAATTTGTTGCGTGAAATAAACCATTAATGTTAGTACCTAACGTTAGTATATATAGCAATACTGACGAATTAACCCACGTCGATCGTAGATTAACGTTAAACGTTCTGGATCGCCGGTGATCCGGCAAAATGTAGAAATTATAAAAGCGAACCGGAGTGCACGCGATCCATCGATCGCGTCCAGAAGTGTCATTACTCAGAGTGGCAGTGTCCGTTGGTCGCGATACACGACCGATAGATAAAAGAAACCGTGATGGAATGGCTGGTGCTGCTGCTACTGCTTCTGCTACGACTATGCTTCCCGTGCGCGACAGAGAAGGGAACAGACAGCGGAGGGTAGTAAGTGGGCTAGTAAGTTTCACGATAACAGTTATAAATGACCCTCTCGAAGCACGGCGCCGCAGGACTCTCAACTACGTGCCAGACACTGGCCCCTGCCTAATACAGGCGACGTCACACGGATATAGCCGTAAAAGGCACTAAACAAACATACGCTAAGTGCCTCGGCCCGGCGTACGTGTGTGTTTACGTATCCTTGATCGATAATCGCGCCCGTCGATCGCACGTCCCCGTCATGACCGGTCCACCGCCGCGACTTCGAGGAACGTCACTTTTTTGCGACGTTGTTTCATATAAGATCCTGGTCGTAAATTTTCTCGACCATCAAATTAATATTGCACACATAGTGTCATCCACTATTCGTGATTAACTTTAACTTAATTCTTTGATTAATCCGAAAGTATATATCAATGCAGGTCATCTGTCCTCGGAAAAAATTTTTTCTATATAATTTTGTATTAAAAATCCGGATTGTCATTTTGTAATTTTTAATATTATATATTTTTGTGATATTTGCATATAAAAATTTTCCAGCAAAATTTACTTGAAATTATTGTAATTAGAAGACAAAATTTGAATTAAATATTTGTACAAGAAGAAATATAATTTTAATATAAGAAATGTTTATATTTTATTTTTTTAAATACTTTCGCATAAGTAAAGTAACGTTGCAAAATGCTTCATTTAGTATTCTAACACGGTTGTAATGTGTTGGAATAATAGTCCTCTACTTCTCTCGTAAAATATTTATATAAAATTCTTCCAAGAAAAATTTTATGAATATTCTTCTTTTTTACTAGAAAAATATCTTCATGAACTTTAAAGAAATATTACCATAGAAACCAATATTGGTCAAGCATACTTGTTGGATAATATATTGCTTATAAATTACGGTCAAAGCTGCATGTAATGCAGAAACTAATGAGAGTATCACGCACACATACATATACGCGTCCATATAACGTATTTGCAGAAGTGAGGAAGAACCTTCCTTGCTCGTTTTAACAATGGTGTAAGTAGATGAGCAAGTACCTGAAGCATTAAAGTACTTTCATCTTATCTCAACATCTGTGTCCATCCTCTTCTTCTTCCTTCTCCTCCTCGAAAACGCACATGTAATTCAAATTTATTGCCATCAAAGAATCACGATTTTAATAAACAAATATTACATGTACGTAATATTATATACATGAATATTATACATGAATATAATATGAGATAAATGA